>NC_081560.1:53137318-53396679 GCF_022355385.1 Mustela nigripes | reverse complement strand
AATGTAAACCAAATACATTTCTCTTGGCTGAAAGGAGTACCATAGTAGTAAAACTGGAATATTATCAAGAGAACTGATATGATTGATTGATTACTTTTTATTGAAGTATCCTACAAATATTTATTAAGCATCTACTCTATTCCAAGAACTTGGTTTGCTCTTAGTGATTTTGAATCGTTTATTTTGTATATAGTTTATACTAGAAATTACCCTTAGAAAGCCTGTTAGTACTTAGGAAATCCTTAAGGGCCATTTGTAATTTCTAACACAGAATTCTACACAGCTAATGGTGGTTAGGATATTCTGGCTTTTGATTAAAAAGAGGCAGTCAGCTACTGAAAGAAGAGGTTTATGCAGAATTCTGATCACTTTTTATTGCAAGGTAGAAAAGAGCTCTAGATAAAAAATATTACATAAGCAAAATTATTTCATAATCTGTAGGCTCTCTAGATATAAAGTTACCCATAAGTTTTAAAGGGTATTTCTATAGAAGTTAATTCTTTCTTTTTTTTTTTTTTTTTAGAAGTTTATTTAAGTTATCTTTATACCCAGGTGCAGGGCTTGAACTCATGGCCCTGAGATAAAAATTCACACGCTCTTCAGACTGAGCCAGCCAGGAGCCCCAGAAGTTAATTATTTCTTAGTGATCTTGGGGTCTTGGGGGTTCTGCCTCTGGATCATCTCTGCCAAGAATGATAAAGCAGAAATGATTCTGAGTCCTAGGATGCCTCTGAATACCAGAAAGGGCTGAAGCCATGTGTGTTTTGTAGGCATTCAGTGGGTAAAGGAAGACCTTGAACCAAAGACATCTTAAATAATGCATTTAGTGTTCAGGAGGAGTGATGCTGAACCTAGCTGACCTTGCTGAGTAAGAGTGTATTTAAGAAAAGTGACAAGTGGGGCACCTGGGTGGCTCAGTTGGTTAGGCATCCAGCTCTTGATTTCACTTCAGTTTGTGGTGTCAGGGTTGGGAGATCGAGCCCCACATGAGGCTCTGTGCTCTGCTGAGAATCTGCTTGAGATTCTCTCTCTATTCCTTTGTCCCTCCTCCTATGCTTTCCTGCTCACTTTCTCTCAAAATAAATCTTAAAAAAAAAAAAAAAAAAAAAGGAGTGATATCAACCTAAGTCTAACCTCTGTTTAGCCTCAGCCCATGGTGTGGTGTGTGTGTGCACCTGTCTCCTACTTGACAATATTTGTAGATTAGTCACAAGCATGATGATCTAAGAGGAGTGAGGCTGCGTGTTAGACAGTGAGCTTATTATGGTGAGTGGACAGACGGGAGGAGCTGGTGTTAGTTTTGTTGGTGTTTTAACAACTGAATGTGAAAGAGAGGCTTAAAAAGCGTTTCCATTCCCATAGGCTTTCTCTCTGTGAAAAAGCTCTCGCTGAGTACCTGGAGACCAAGCGTGTGGCTTTCCCGCGGTTCTATTTCATCTCTTCTGCGGACTTACTTGACATTCTCTCAAAGGGAGCTCAGCCTAAGCAGGTAATGTATATTTTTTTGAAGTCTCATATTTTACTATATCAGCTAAGGAATGCTACAGTTTCTCTGTCGTTGTCAGATGCCACCTACGTAGCTTGTCACATGCGTCAGGAACTAGAAAATCAGCAATAAAAATTCATAATGCAGCAACAGAAGGATGTCAGAGCTGGTGCTAAAGGAACCAAGTCCATGGGGCATCTGGGTGGCTTGTTCAGTTAATCATCCAACTGTTGATATCAGCTCATGTTTTGATCTCAGGGTCATGAGTTCAAATCCCAAACTGGGCTACATGCTAGTTGTGGAACATACTTAAAAACCAAAACCAAAACCTAAACAAAACTATATCCTCAGTAAAGGGAAAGGGTATCAAATGTGCAAGGCTTAGTGACCTGCAGGAAGTTAGTAGAAGAAACATAGGCTCTAAATCCCCAGAATTCCGAGACAAGGGCTGGAGTAGCTCTTGCCTGGTTAGCAGCTTTCCTAGCACAGAAGATCTCCCTTGGAACAAGGGATGTCACAATAATGATCTCAAACTGGTCCTCAGTGGTGCCAGAGGTGGACAGGCGCCCAGTTGTGCACCTCGTCAACCTAACCCTCTCATGTAACCCTACCTGTGCAGGAACAACAGCCCACCCATGACAGTATTTAAAGCAAACAAAAGCAGTTGCCATCTGCAGTCATCTGAATGCTCAGATCACAGAACAGACGTGGTTCCATCCCAAAACCCTCCTTCCTGCAAACTTTGGGAGGCTGTCGCCTTTGACTTGTGTCTCTTCAGTTTCTGACATTCACTGAGGTAGTTCTGGGGTGACAGCTGACAGGGGCTCTTCCTTCTAGAACAGACTGTATAGAAGAGGATGGTAATCCCTGAAGCTGTGCTTTATTGTTGAGGATTTCTCTTCATGATCTTTCTCGAGATGTTTTTATGCATAGTCTTGGGACCCAGTAGTTTTGCTGAATTCTGCTCTTCTTTGGACACAATATCTTGATTCTTTCTCTCCCATTCATCATTTCTCTTGGAACCTAACTTTGGTGGGATGGCTCTGCTGTCCAAGTGCAATCATGCTATTGATGACAGATTTGTTCATCGAACTTGGGCAACATTTTCAGGGTCAACCCTCAGTCATGGTTTCCTATATCCATGCTAACTTCCAGATGGTCTTGTGAATAAAATCCCTCTGATTTCATTGACTAACAACCTGGTATATCCATCTCTCATTATGTATCACACAACTGGTTGTTTGGGGTGTTTTTTTTCCCTTGAATTAGTCTCAGAGCTGTCATAACATTCGCGTGACCAGCTGCTGGACCCTCGAACATGATAGTGAGGTAGAAGGTATCATATTCCATTACAGGTCTATGTTCCTGAAGACTTGGAAATCCAAAATACTTACAATTCTGAATTCTCAGTGTGAAAATTAGAAGGGAAGGATAAATCTGTAACTGGGATAACATTGTTTTTCCTTTATTTACATTCTTTAAACATAATAAGTGTTTGTATGATTGGTTTATCAAACGGCGTTAATTACAGAGAGTACAGACATGAAGTTTTATTTTCTATGACTATTAATTGCAAACGTACACTGTCGAATCTCCTTGAACCGAGTAGCAAACCACTTAAGAACACTCGGGGTAGGTATCCTACATCCCGGTCTCTTTTCCTTATTTAAAAAATAAAACAACAGCAGCAGCAGCAACAGAAAACAGCTCAGCAAGGTCTAGTTACAAATCCAGTCTTACCTCTGTATGGAAGCCAGGCTTTCCCGTAATGAATTTGGAGGTGGCAAGGAGATACTGATTATTTTCTTAACTATCCCCTTCCCACCCATTTGTCGTGGAGAGGAAGTGGAGCTACCATCTGTCAGTCACTTGAATTTCTTAGTACTCATTCTTGATTCCTTCACCAGCAGTGATGGACTTTTCTCTGCCCTCAACAGCAAGCATCTACCTGTTGGGTCTCTTGTGGAAAATGGGTGTCGGGCCTCAGGGGACAGAGAGGAACCTCCTAGGGGATGTATACTACACAGTCAACTCTGTCTTGGCACTTCCAGTTCTTGCTCTGGGCAGTGAAATCCGCCATTGGCTTACATCTTCTCTTTCTTTTCCACCTCAGCAGGCGGCCAGCAAGGGACATCTCACAGATGGACCTCTGGCAGTCACCTGTAGCTTCTATGAGGGATTCTCCCACACCTCTCTCACTTGATGACTCAAGGATGGGGGCTGAGCAAAGCAGTCCTTCACCTGCCCCATAAGGAGTGAGGAAAAGCCACAGCATCCCCTCATGGGCTGAGAACTTGCAGCTGTGAGAGGGTCACCTCTTGTCCCCTCCATTCTGCGGTCCTGGCTATAGAAAGGGCGGATGGCAGTAGACGATGGTAAGGGGCTGAGCTGTGGTTTACAGGCCCTGGAGGGACTAAGCTGTCCCGACCCGTTTGCTGTCCTCAGAAGATGTGCCTACGCGGTGCCCCTCGGTCCTTACTGGAAGCCCTAGACTGCTGCTGGGGGCACAGCTCACTACCGTACTTCTCACTTTATTTCCAAAGAATCAAGCAGTGCTTTGCGCCTTAGCCGGATGACATGTTGGGTTGCCGGTACCTGCGTCCGCCGTGCCTACTTTGTTTTTTTCCACTATCCTTTCTAAGTCCTAGGACGAGTTGTTTTTTATGTATATAAACTTCAAAGGTGTACCTTTGAGATCATTCTTTGTATGTTTTCAGTGTCCCTTTAATACTGGAGTGTCCTCTGACATGACTGGCACTCACCCTCTCACCCTTCCTTCCGAGCTCCGTAGTCAGAAGTTGGACATCTCCAGTTCGGGAACATGGCTCGGTCCTAGTACTGCTACTGCTCCTTAGTGAATGACTAGATAGTATAAGACGGTAAAAAGATTTTAAATTAGAATGAAACCGAATATTTAGGCTCCTGCACAGAAGTCTCCAGAACTGCTCACAGCCGGGCTGATCAGTGCCACCGGCAGCATTGTCCACCGCGTGCTTCTGCTCGCCAGCAGAAGGGTCCAGTGAACGGCACCTGGGTGGTGCAGTGAGTTAAGTAAGCATCCAGCTCTTGATTTTGACTTAGAGCAGAGCCCTGTGTCCAGCCGCACACTCAGCATGGAGTCTTCTTGGGAGACTGTCTGTCTCTGCCTTTTACCGTACCCTGCCCTGCTCCCGCCAAGTAAATGAATCTTTAAAAAAGGGGGGAGGGGAGTCCAGTCATGTGGCTACAATGTAAACATGGTTTATAGATGTCCTGACCTGCCAGCTTTTGGAAGCGTTAGGTTATTTTTTTTACCCTGTGGTTTTCACCTTAATTCCATAGTACTTCTATAATTTAAATTCAATTAATTCACCTCTAGTGTATTAATAGTTTCAGAAGTAGAGTTCATTGATTCACCAGTTTTGCCTAACACCCAGTGCTCATTGCATCACATGTCCTCCTTAATGTCCATCACCCGTTACCCCATCTCCCCAGCCCCCTCCCTCCCATCCAGCAACCCTCAGTTTGTTTCCTAAGATTAAAAGTCTCTTACAGTTTGTCTCTGTGATTTCATCTTCTTTTATTTCTCCCTCCCCCATGTTCATCTGTTTTGTTGCTTAAATTCTACATGTGAGTGAGATCATATAATAGTCTTTCCTTGATTGACTTATTTTGCTTTGTATAATACCCTCTAGTTCCATCCACATTGCAAATGGCAAGATTTCATTCTTTTTGATGGCTGAGTAGTATTCCATTGTATATATACACCACATTTTCTTTATCTGTTCATCTGTTGATGGACATCTGGGCTTTTTCCATAGTTTGGCTTTGGCAGACATTGCTGCTTTAAACATTGGGGTGCATGTGCCCCTTTGGATTCCTACATTTGTATCTTTAGGGTAAATACCCAGTAGTATGATTGCTGGGTCATAGGGTAGCTCAATTTTCAACTTTCTGTGGAACCTCCATGCTGTTTTCCAGAGTGGCTGCACCAGCTTGCATTCCCGCCAATGGTGTAGGAGGGTTCCCCTTTCTCCGCATCCTTGCCAGCATCTGTCATTCCCTGACTTGTTCATTGTAGCCGTTCTGACTGGTGTGAGGTGGTGTCTCATCGTGGTTTTGATCTTTACTTCCCTGATCCCAGTGATGTTGAACATTTTGAAAGGATTAGATTTTTGCTATTTTTGAAATTGGTATTTTAAACCCTACTCAAAATGTGATCCCACTGAGTTTTTGTAGTTACATTAATGAAACTTCTGACAATTCACATTCACATAAAATGGTATCCTACTGTTAGTAAAGGTGCATTATTAGAAAAGGTGTTTCACTTACTCTGTGGTGCAGATAACCGCTCAGATAACCGCTCGGGAGTGACTAAGGTGGGCAGGGAAGTGAGGAGGAGGTAAGGGCAGCCTGAGATGGCTAGCACCACGGTCAGCGTCTTTCCCTCAAGCAGTTCTACAGAGTGAAGGTGCTTTCAGAGTTCTTGGTCACTTACTAGGGAATAGTTAGTTGATGGTTTTGGTAATTACACCAAAGAGCCTGACCTTGCTACACTCTTACCTGCTTTTCAATATCAGAATCTGTTTTGGACCACCAGACACAGCTTTTCCGTCTTTGCCTTTTGTCCTTAGAATACTGAATGTGCTCCCTGCAGTGTGACCAAAATAACAAGGCCACCACGGCCTGTGGAGTAACAATGCAGTTTGGCCAGGAAAGAAACCCTTTGTGGGGAGATAACTCATGTTGACATCTTGTGAATGACTTGAATTCTTTAACACCCCTCCCCTCTAACCGTCACACTCGATTTGACAGCGTTAGCCCAAGTGGGAGTTTCTGCAGTTCATTATGGAATTCTATGAGCCTGTACCCCTTAGCCAGCGAGGTCTGATAGCATTATGACCTCTGTCTCGTAAGCAGAAATTCCCTAGTAAGTTGGAATGCTAGAGGGATAAAATCAGTGTGTCTGTTGTGCCTTCAGTGAGGATTAGCTGCTGGGAAGTTGGTTAAGATCAAGCTGTAAAGATGTCCTCCTTCAGAATTCACCCTGCTCTCCCAGAGGCCTGACTGCTCTAAAGGGGCCCTGTGTGGGCCCTGCCTACCTGCAGAATCAGAATCTCTGGGAGCTAGTTATGGAAATACACACCTAGGGGGGCACTTGCAGGATCCACTGACATGGTGCCGTAGTTATGCGCAACTGGTTTGAAGTTACACATTCATTACTAACATTCTCTGATTCCGCCCTTTAGAAGAACATCCTTTTGTGGTTTTTTTTTTTTTTTTTTTCCAAGTGTCTGGTGTAGTGGTTACAGGCAGACAGAATAGCGGTCCTTTGTTACGCGGCGCCTTCACATAGCAGACAATTTCATGTAGTCAAAATGTGTTTAGCCCCTGATTCCTAATAACTTGAAAGATCCTTTTGTGGTAGAAGAGTTTCACATTTTTTTCCTCCCTTGTCCACGGCCTGATGAGTGACAGCTTCTCCATGATGGAGCTGAGCTAAAGAGAGACAAGCTTGCGATGGGAAGAGCAGCATTTGTATCGCGTAAGGCGGGGTAGCCCTGAGCTGACCACAACAGGGAGCGCTTTAAAGGCAGAACCAAGGAAATGAAATTTTTATTTTTTATTTTAACATTTGTTTGTTTGTTTGTTTGTTTTTAGGGAGAGAGAGAGCATTGTGAGAGCATGGGGGTAGAGGGGCAGAGGAAGGGGAGGGAGAAAATCTTAAGCAGGGGCTCGATCTCACAACCCTGAGATCATGACCTGAGTCAAAATCAAAGTTGGACACTTAACCAACTGACCCACCCAGGTGCCCCTGAGTAACTGAGTTTTTAACTTTAATAAATTTTAATGGATTTAAATGTAAATACTGGTATTTGATTTCGTTATTAGAAAACAGAAGTATGTTTGAATCAACTTAAGCATGTAAATCTACCTGTACCGCAGTATATTTTATGAAATTGAAATACAGATCAAGTATCTCTGATGAGGACTCCAAATTGAGATATGCTGTAAATATACTCCTGACTTGAAAGATTAACTATGAAGAAAAAAATGTAAAATGTCGGAAGCATTTCAGATATGCTAGGTTAAATAAGATACATTAAAGTTAGTTTTGCCTGCGTCTTTTGACTTCTTTCAGCATGGCCACTAGGAATCCACTGTTTGGAAATCGAGGTCACAGTGCAGTCTCTAAAATGAGAAGATCGGGGGTGCCTGGCTGGCTCAGTTGGTAGAGCATGTGACTCTGTATTTTGGGGTTGTGAGTTCAAGCGCCATGTTGGGTGTAGAAATTACTTAAAAATGAATTTTTTTTAAAAGTGAAAAGAGGTGGTCAGAAATACATATATACTCAGAAATGTTAAAAGTTTCCATCAAGAATTCTTCAGCGATGTCAACCCAAACCTACATGAGAGGAAATCTGCCTACTTGTCTATTAAAAAAAATCCCCAAATTTGTGGTGATTGCACAGATGGCACTAAACTGGTAGCCTTACTGGTCTGTAAATATAGGCATCTGGAAAAGTGCATGTCAGGAATGGGCTTCGTATTTGGTGACAAAAAGCCCTGCTGGATCTTTGGGGTACATAGGTAAGACACCACGTTTCTACAAGCACGGTGTGTTTCTGTAGGGTGCTAGCATTCGGTTGTCTCCACACTGTGGGGAGACACAATCTCTTTTCTCACAGAGATGAGTCTTCCTTCAATGACTATGGTGAAAAAGGCTCAGAATTCAAGTGGTTAGTTGAGGGCATGCAAGAGTGAATGTGTTTTATTTGAAACACAATCAGTGAACAACTGCAGCTTCTTAGAAGAAATAGAAGGCTGAAGGGCTGTTAGGTACATAAAGTGGAGGAAGGGGTTGCCCTTGAGTTTGGGCTGGGACTGAGGATGGACTGAGGAAGAGGCAGTAGAAGGAAACAAGCATAGAAGATGCTCATGGTTTCAAACATCTTGCTTTCATCTCTACCGACCTTCCAGTCAGCAGGGAGGCATAGAAGCTGCTCACCTAAGTGTCATTTGTCCTAGAAGTGGCCACGTGAGAGCAGAATCACATGACGTAGGTGGCGAATATGTCATGTTGGACATGGGTGCCTTCCTGCAAAGGTAGCCTCGTACTCAAAGGACTGAGGTATTCACGTGTGTGACAAGAAAATAGACCATCTCACTTTACATATGTCATAAATTATATATCTCCTTGGGATTATCCTTGATTATCCTCACAAAATACCTAATAGATGGTTAACCACAAATTGTGTAACAGTAGATCCACTTTTTTGGGGTTCATTTTGCAAGTGTATTGCCACTGATAAGATTTTTGTTCCCACTCTGTTATAGGAATCCTCTCCACAACCAAGTTATAACTTACACAACAAAATCAGGGGTATTACAATGTGGGATTAAAACAAAATATCACCTTAATATTATGAGATCCAAAAATTAAGCCTTATAAATTCTGGATCCTGCCACCAAGGAGTTGTCGGCCTTGCTGTGGCATCTAGAATTCCTGGTCCTCACAGAGGTCATTTGGCTTCAGTTTAACATCAGAGGGCAGGGCTTCTGGCCAAAAGAGATGAGCTTTTCACAGAGTACTGTGCATTCTGGGAACCACTAGAAAGGCTGGATAAAATGGCCAACTAAATCTGCTTAAATGTGTCACAGAGTTCTTAAAGAACATTGAAGAAAAGTCCACAGCTCAGGGCCTAAGATATGAGCAGAAAGACACCATAGATTTGCCTGATGTTTGCTACTGATGTTTCCTTGGCAACATTTGACTATTTGTAAGATACGACAAAGAGCATAAAAAGCTGATCAGAACTTTGATCAGTATCATGGACCTTAAAAGGAGGAGAAAGAAAGAACTAGAATCAGGCACCATCAAGGAAGATGTTCTTCAGAGAATCAAACAATGTAAATGGTTCTGAGGTGATTTGGGTATAAATGTGCAGGGATGAGGGAAAGGGGCATCTGCCACATACTGTCTAAAAAATCAATTCCAGTGAATGTAGTTAGAAATTTGGAAGGTACAACAACAAAATATATAATATAGGAGAAAGAATGATATTTGAGCAAAAATTTCTCAAGTTGGACATGAAAGTATTGAGTGTAGAGTAAAGGTTGATGGATTTGACAGTATTTAAGTTGAAAACATTTCCTTATTAAAGGATACTGTTAAGGTACTAACAGTGTAAGCCACAAAGTAGAGAAAGATGTTGGCAGTGCCTCAAACAAGCAAAAGGCTCATATGCAGAATACACAGTGAACTCCTACATTCAAAGAAGAATGGACAGATCGATAATTGGGTGTGAAAGTAGGCAGAATACACAAGGAGGCTGTTCACAAAAGAAGTCTTTGTAATGGCCAATAAATAGGAAAAGTTGCGTAACTCTGTAAGTTATCAGAGAAATGCAAATTAAAGCCACAAAGAAATCTACACGAGTGCTTCTGGCCAAGATGGAGTAGGAGGAGCTGGGTTTACCCACCTGCTTGAAAGAACCCAACACTTTGACAAAATATGTGAAGCGGGATCTTTTTAGACATGGGACCTAGGACACCAAAGGACAGCAGTTCATGAGAGACTTGAAACAAAAGAGGTGAGCTCTGTGCTGGTTCCTGTTGTTTCCTCGAGTGAGATTCCAGGCATCGTACAGGGAGGGAGAACTAAGCAGGATTTGGTGGGCTCCTGGAGTTGAGGGCTCAGAGCTGAGAGTCTGAGCAGGAGAAGGCAGCAAGGGTTAGCAGAGCTGAGTACCAGAGGAGAGAACTGTAGAGAGAGAACTGCAGAAACTTCTAGAGGGGTTTCTTAGAGTCTTCAGCAGGGAGAATAATTAGCCCTGGTTACACACTATCCCATTTCTGCCAAACTAATATTAAAAGTAAGATCCGAAAGGATCACATTGTTTCCAAGTAATTTAACTGTATCCCAGAACAGAGCTCAAGAAGATAGGAATAAAAATATATTTAGTTCCAAGGAGGGTAACTTTGTGATGTGTGACATACCATTAAAGATACAGAGCATCTGAGGAGGAGTATGCAACCCTCAGAAAAAAGAAAGGGGGGATATTCAACTTTTATAAAGAGGAAACTTACCCATCAAAATGGATACGAATGTTAGGATTAACAGACCAAATCATTTAAAGTTATAGCTGCATTTGTACGTTCAGAAAATGAAGTGGAGATATGGAAAAGATAAGAAAGTTCCATATGTGTGTATATCAGATATCCTTAAGTGGAGGAAGGGAGCCAGAAAAAATACTTGTGGATAACAGCCAAAAGATTTCTCACTTGATGAAAAGTAGACATCCGTAGATTTCAGCTCAGTGAACCGAAGCACAAGCTACAAAGAAACCTAGATCAGATCACTCCTATTGGTCATAGCCAGTGATAAAGAGATCCAGAGATCTTCCATAAAGTCACATTATGTACAAAGGAGTAAACATAAGCATGGTGAAAGGCTTTGCAGGGCAAATGAGGAAATAGGGAATCAATAGCTCCAAGGAACAGAAAGAAAAAAAATCCACCTATAATTCTTTATGCAGGGAAAACATCTTTTAAAAGTAAAGTCAAAATAAAGAGGTTTCCAGACTCAAAAGCTGAAAGATTTCCTCATCAGCAGACTGGCAATACAAGAAATGTTAAAGGAAGTGCTTCAGGCAGAAAGAAGATGGTACCAGATGGAAACCTGGATCTACACAAAAAATTGTCAGCATTGAAATGTTAACTGTGTGGCACGAGACAAGACAGACACATCAGCTATCCATCAGAAGGCAGAAGGATAAGAAAGAACAGAGTCTTTGAAATGCTACCTGCACTCAAGCCTTCATTCTGTAGATGAGTGACTAGGTTACTGCTTTACTTTTCTGAACATCAGTTTCTTTGTATACCAAGCGGAGAAAACCGTAGATACTATCTCTTTGATTTCTGGGCAAGAAATGAAACGAAGTAGGTAAAGAAACACAAAAAGGACTTATAATAATGTAAAAATAAGAACAGCCCCAAATTCTTGCCCTCCATGCATCTGTGCCCTCGTAGTAGTGTGATGGTGCCTTTTCATCCACGCTAGAGCTTGTATCTCTGTCTGGACTGTGATGGGACTTGTTTGAGCCCAGCGGATCATTAGCAAGAGTTTGACAAGCCCCCCCCCCCCCGCCTCCGCTAGGGCATACCCTCTTGCCCCTTCTTGGAAACCTCAGACTACGGCATCGTGAGGGAGCCCCGGCCAGCCTGCTCGAGGAACAGCACACGCCGTCGCACGTTAGGAGCTGGGGAACCAGCCTCTCTGTGAGCAAAGCTACTGATGACCAGCCGACCACAGACATGAGGGCACCGGGTGAGGCAACCCAAAGGCTCACACGCAGAGTTAGAAGGAAAGAAAGTGTTGCTGTTTTAAGCCCCTGGACTTTGGGGTAGTTAATCACACTGCAGAAGCAAATTCAAACACATTAGTGAGGTATTTACATTTATGGGCCTAAGTACTTGAATAGGCATTCACCAGTCTCAAGGACTTATACGTGCTACTGATTTTTGACGTTAGAGATTTTACTTGAGGGGCGCCTGGGTGGCTCAGTGGGCTAAAGTCTCTGCCTTCGGCTCAGGTCATGATGCCAGGGTCCTGGGATTGAGCCCCGCATCAGGCTCTCTGCTCAGCAGGGAGCGTGCTTCCCTGCCTTCCTCTCTGCCTACTTACGATCTCTGTCTGTCAAATAAATAAGTAAAATCTTAAAAAAAAAAAAAAAAAAAAAAAGAAAAAAAGATTTTACTTGAAATTGAGAAACAAAACAAAATATTGAATACTAAGCCACAGAACTGGGTTTGTCTGGCTTCTCTCCATTTTGTTTTATTTTGTTTTCCTTTGTTTTGTTGCTTTTTCTGGCTGAAGATACTTTGATAAGAGCTGTGGCATTGTTTTGACATCACTGAGGATGGGAGGACTGTGAGAATATCATGAATTGGCATGTTTCCCTCTCTTGTCTGTTTGTCCATGGAGTTCCTCAGGCTTTGACCTGACTTGGCATTAGAAAAACACATAGGCTCACACAAAGAGATGCCAATATCAATCCCATCAAAAGACTAACATTAAAGAGACAAGATGAAGTAATGGTAAGAATGTGGACCCAGGGACGCATTCTACTCTAGCCACTGAGATCATAAATTGAGAACGACCTTTCAGGAAATCTATTTAACCGTGTCTTATTAGTATGAAAGTCAGAAAACGTAATTTTCCAGCATTTTCTTTTTTCCTTGTGTGCTCAGAAGTGTATACATATGTGGACCAAAAAACGTATACAAGAATTTTCCTACCTACTTCATCATTATTTATCATAGTTCCAACTGCAAACATCCAAATGTCCCTTAACAGTAGAATGGATAAAAATGCTGTGTTATGTTGCTGCAATGGAATACCACTTAGCAATGGAAAAAACCAAACTAGTGCTGTACCTAATACCATAAATAAGCCTCATGAACATAATGTTGAATTAGAGAAGGCAGACACAAAAGAGTACTTCTTGTATGAAGCTACATTATGTAGAGATAGTGTCCATTTTTGAGAGGAGGGACTAGTGGCTGCCATGGGATATTAGGGGTTTTCTGGGTTCAGGTATATTCTGTTTCTTAATTCTTGGTGGTTATAAGAGTCGTGTTCACTTTATTAAAATCTATTAAGATGTACACACTTGATTTTTTTTTTTACTTCTCTCAATTTTCAGAAGGTTATTTAAAAATAGCATTTGTGTTGTGACTATATTTATGTAAGTTTATGTGTGCAGGCTAAAGATGTTAAGAAACAGAATCAGCCCTGCTCTATAGATCCAAGTTATATTTATAAGTAGAAGGTCAAATTGCAAAGTATGTATATTTTATTTTTAGTAAAAATAGATTAAGCTTTACCTGTTACCTAGTATTGGCTATAATGATTTACAAAATCTGTAACAAGCTAATTTAGTCTTTTGGGGGTTATATAAGTAATTGCATCTTCATTATTGAAAATGTGAAAAATATGGAAATAAACATAAAAGATTGGAATAATATACTGCTAGATACTGTTTTTGAGTGATTATAGTTTTTAATGTGTCTATGTCATATATACTTATTCAAAATTGGAATGTTCTTCTACAATATATTTAGAATCTGTAAAATGTTTCATTATAAGAATATGCCATAGTCTATTTAAACAATGTCTAGAAAGTTTTTGCACATCTAGATTTTCAACAAAGTTGAATGTTCATTTCCCTGCACTGTCACCAATACTGAGTAATATTATTAAAAAGAAAAGGAACATTTTGGCAGATTGGCTTAAATTTTTGCTCATGTAGAAGTAATAAACTCATTTTACCTTATTCTGGAGGATAATATCCATAATAGACAGGACTAACTTTTGGACATTACTTAATCATACATACATATCATACATAATCATTATGGCTGTTACCATTATAATGAATTAATGAGTTAATGACTACAGAGGAATACATCTTGAGGTGCTCGCCATGCCAGAAGTGGTACTAGGCTTTTCTGTTTTTCTCGGTTAATCAGCAGAGGCATCTTTCATAGATGGATCAAATATGAAATTAGATATGGGCAAAAGGCAAGTGGTAAGCTTTGAGAACGTAATAAGAAGCTCTAGTGATTTTATTTTCCTTTGCCTTTGTTTTCTAAGTGAACATAGGGTAGACCAGCTGATGTGATTGATGGCTGGATTGGTTTGCATGTTATGTTATAATATTATGTAAATGAGTTAAATTTTTTACTTTATTTACACATAGGTAAATAAACACATTTAAATAGAGAGCTCTTCCTAGGCACAGTTGCCACATATAGGAATTCAGTTACTAAGGATTGGTTAAGTACCAATCCTTAGTAACAAAACCAAACCCAGCAACACGGTCCAAAGTTAAGATACTGCAGTACATTTGATGTGAATAAGAGCAAAAGACAGACTTCACAAAAATCACCAGGTGAATAACAAAGGAGCATCATGCCTCATGGACAGTTTAGACCATCTGAAGTCTGTCCACGATTGGCCATCATGCAGCTGTTACTCTTCACACAGAGACAGCAATGCATGTAGTGTGTTATCTCCTATCCCCAGCAGTGAACCATGTAACATTTTACAGACAAACATAACTGAAGGAGAGAATTTGTGGTAAAATTGGAAACCTAGCGAAGAAAGAACATTGATCATGCTAAATGTTAAATTTGGTACTTAGATGTAGTTATAGAATGCTCACTGGGAATGATGGCTCTGTATCATTTAAAAAATTCTAAATTTGCAGCCAGAGGATTTCGGTGAAAATGAACTTGCTGATACAAATGAAAACAGTTATTGTGCCAAAATGGAAGAAAATGTCCCAAGGGCAATGAAGGAAATACCACCCCACCCCAAAGATAGCTTCACATTAAAGAAACTCTAAAAGAAATTTGATGACGTTGAAAACTCAAAGGATAAAATGCTGGTAGATGATCCAGATTTTGAAAGGAGTGTGGCAATTCTTGAAGGCAGAGGAAAGATGCTCACTCTGTGTCTTAAGTTCTAAGATAAGAAGAAAAACACTAATCAAACTACCCCTGATAAGTTTTCTATGAAGAAATAAAAATCATCAATATTTTTAATATTTTAAATTATACTGTCCGAAATATTTGTAGTTTTAATTTTATCTCCTTGTACTTCTGTAACCAAGAGTGAGAAGGATTTTAATGTTTTAATAAAGGCTTTTAGAAGTCTGAGGACAATCATAAGTTTCCCATCAGTTATTCAGATTGTGCAGTCATTGTTATGATCCCACACTACTGTGTGAAGCAAGGACTGCCTGTGTATCTACTCATTAATGGGTGGATGTACCTGATTGCTATAAACGGTAAACTGAGAGAATAACCTTTTTTTTTTTTTTTTTTTTTTTTTTGCTGCTAAACTTTTAGAAACCCATCTGAGATATGATGACATTATTGATTTGTGATTTAAAGTGTTCAAATCCTTTCTTTTTTTTTTTTTTTAAAGATTTTATTTATTTATTTGACAGACAGAGGTCACAAGTAGGCAGAGAGGCAGGCAGAGAGAGAGAGAGGAGGAAGCAGGCTCCTCACAGAGCATAGAGCCTGTTGTGGGACTCGATCCCAGGACCCTGAGATCATGACCTGAGCCAAAGGCAGAGGCTTTAACCCACTGAGCCACCCAGGTGCCCCAAAGTATTCAAATCCTTTCTCTTTCTTTAGTGAGATAAAAACAGGGGCCTCTAAGGCACTCATTTTTCTTTTTAATCATATAAAGGCATTCTCAAGATCACACTAACAAGGAATTTTATTTTAGTGTTAAGAAACACAGAGATCTTCATAGAAATAGAACAGATTTGAGGACACCCGGGTCCACATTCGTTAAGAATCAAAGAGAAACAAAATAAGAAAAAATCCAATTCTGTTGTCTCAGAAGCTTTAAGTGGAAGATTGGACATGAAAACGCCCAACTTCAAACGTGTCAGGGGTGACGACGCTGCAGCCCATGGGGTTTGCATTTCCCGGTCACTGACTGAGAGACTCTGAGTAGAAGTTGTTTGGAAACTGTTTTCTCACCAAAGCAATAATGTCTGAGAGTGTCTAATAGTTGAGGTCTCATTTATCCTGCAGCTTTCACCTGAATATTATTTAGGCCCATTACACAGTAGAAGCCATTAAACATCTGTGCACTTCCTGGCTACTTCAGCTGTGACAGTGAGTTGTTAGATTATTGGAGATACTTTCTGTGTGTAAATGTCCACTGGGTAATGTACGGGGATGGAGGAGAATATGATAACCGAAGCTGTGATCATCCGCTCTTGCTCTGTCTACCTTCAAAGTAAGTGAGAGTCTCAAAAACTCATCTATTTTCAACTCTGATTTCTAGCTGCGATTTTCTCTAGTACTAAAACTGCAAATACAGCACAAATGGTGAGGCCCACCGCTTCAAAGATTAAATCAACCTTAAGGAGTTCCTTACCAATATTGGTTTTGGCCTTGTCATGCGGGAAATTGAGGCAAGTTGGTGTTGTTCCTAGAAGCTGCTATTGGGGTAGTTCTGAAGTCTGGTTAAACTGTATTTCAAGAAAAACTCATTATGGGGACGGCATCTGTACTCTGCTAGTAAATGCTGTGTAGCTTTCAACCATCTTCTGGCTCTCAGCACCTTTCTTTTCCGTTGAGGCGCACAGTTTACATAACCTAGAATTAAACATTGTAAGGGACACAGTTCATTGTATGTATGGACCACATCATCTTTATCCATTCCTCTGTTGAAGGGCATCTTGGCTCCTTCCACAGTTTGGCCACTGTGGACATTGCTGCTATGAACATTGGGGTGCAGGTGCCCTTTTCTATATCTTTGGGGTAAATACCTGGTAGTGCGATTGCTGGGCCGTAGGGTAGCTCTATTTTTAATGTCCTGAGGAACCCCATACTGTTTTCCAAAATGGCTACACCAACCTGCATTCCCACCAACAGTGGTAGGAGGGTTTCCCTTTCTCTACACCCTCTCCAACACTTGTTGTTTCCTGTCTTGTTAATTTTAGCCATTCTGACTGGTGTAAGGTGGTATCTCACTATGGTTTTTTATTTGTATTTCCCTGATGGGTACTGATGTTGAACAATTTTTCATGTGTCTGTTGGCCATTTTCTGCCTTCTTTGGAGGGGTGTCTGTTCATGTGCTCTGCCCATTTATTGATTAGGTGTGATTGCTCATTGGTCTTTCAGTATTTGTTGACAGAAAAAAAAATCATTATATGCCATTCATTTATAAGTTAATTGAAGATGAAATTGCTAAAAAAAATTAAGTATACAATTCAGTGGCATTTGTGCACTCATGGTGTTGTGCAAACATTGTCTCTATCTAGTTCCAAAATATTTCCATCACTCCAAAATAAAACCCCATGCCCATCAGTCACTTGGCATTCCCTCCTCCCTCTAGCCCCCAGCAACCACCAATGTGCTTTCTGTCTCTAGGGATTTCCCTGTTCTGGACAATTCATCTAAATGGAATCATATAATATTTGGTCTTCAATTTAGCATCATGTTTCCCAGGTTCATCTGTGTCCCGTGTATCAGTACTTCATTTTTGTGTCTGGACAACTTCCCATTGTCTGTATGTGCCTCATTGTGTCCAGTTATATACATCATTGGATATTGGGGTTGGTTCCACCTTTTGGCTCTTGGGAACAAGACTGCCATAAACGCTTGTGTACAAGGATGTGAACACTTGTGTACAAGGTACCTGTTTTAAAATATTTTGAGTATATACCTAGGAGGGGAATTGCTGGGTCTTAATTGTATGTTTAACTTTTTGAGGAAAACTCAAGTGTTTTCCACTCACAGTGTTTATTTGTACTTTTTGTAAGGAGGGACCTCTTCTTCCCATTCTTGATACTGCCTCAGGTTCACGCTCTGCCACTCACTATACCCCAGGAGAGGCCAAGTGCCTCACCCGATTGTTGTCCTTGTGAGTCTACTTTCAGAATGCACGCTTTCCTCCTCTTTCCTCCTAACAGCACCTCTAGGTGGGGAGCCCTGTTCTGGTCTGTGCTGATAGACTACATGGACAAGTATGGTTCTTCCGGTACTCCGAATTCCAGTTAGGCTTTAGTCTCCAAATCAGCCTCTGGCTGAACAAATGCTGATCTGTGTCTTTTAATTTGGTTTTATTTTTCAAATAGTCTGGCACCTATAGTAGAGTTCACAATGTTATTGGGGGTTCCTTTGGAGATACCACGATCTAAGGTATCAAAGTTAATGATGGCAGAAGAATTTGAACTTCATAGATAGGACCTGGATTTGGAGACCTAACATCTAAAAGCCACTTAGTTTGAGCATTGTCAGCCTGACAAAGTCATCTAGCATTTTAGCTTCAGTTTCCTTGTCAATAATGTTGGGGGAATCTTTTGTAATAGATATGTCATAGAGTACACTTAAGTATCAAGGCAAGCGCGTACCAACATGAGACCCAACACGAGACGAAGGTTGTATGTAACGTAAATTTCCCTTTCAAATATTTGAACACAGCTTTCCTGTAGTAAACGATTTCTATAGCTTAAGAATATATCTGAACTTTAGAAACTCAACCATAAAATTCCCAGCAGGGTGATCGCTACAGGTATATGGCACAGACAGGGAAGTTGGTAAGTGTCTAATCTCTGAGTAAAAGATAGGTAACTTTTTATGATAAGCATTGACCACCTAACATCTGATAATCCAGCCAGAGTGCCTGGCCACTTCTCCATCAAGGCCCATTCATTCATTCATCCATTTTTAAAGATTTATTTATTTAGTGTGACCCAGAGGGGAGCAAGGGGCAGAGGGAGAGAATCTCCAGCAAACTCAGTGCTGAGCATGAAATCCCACATGAGGCTTCATCTCTGAGCACTGAGATGGTGACCTGAGCTGAAATTAAGAGTTGGTTACCCAACCGACTAAGCCACCCAGGTGCCCCCATCAAGGTCATTTTAAACTCTGGAATTTAAGAAGTAATGGCTATTTTGAAGAAAAACATTTTGAGACAACTTTTATTACATAAAGAAAATTGCATGAACTCATCCTTACTAGGTTACCCAATAGATCTCCAGTAAAAAAAAATGCTCTTATCTTTCCAAATGATCATAGGTGACACGTCACCTTGCCAAACTCTTCGACAGCATTACAGATCTGCAGTTTGAAGAGGGTCACGATGAGTCGACCCACAGAGCGATCGGAATGTACAGCAAAGAAAAGGAATACGTCCCGTTCCAAGCTGAGTGCGAATGCACAGGCCACGTAAGATTTGATGATGAGGTTTTCTGGGCTGTGAGAGTATTTTCAGGGTAATTTTTAAAGGATTGAACAAGAAAAAAATCAGCTGCGGTCACACCAGGCCCTGGTTGGTTTGGAGATCAGAGCTTCCTGTTTGGCCTCGACCGGTGTGACCCCTCTGCTTCCCGGTTCCTGCTCACATGGCTTCAGCGCCCCACAGGCTGTCAGAAAGGCTAATGGCTGAGCTTGTTAGGAAGGATCATCACGGGTTGAGCGAGTGGACCCCAGAAGGAGAAGCAGGTGCAAGCCCAGTGACAGGGTCTCGCACAAAGCTTGCTGGTTCCACCACTGAGAGTTGGGGTGAAGTAGTGCCTTGCAGGAACGCACGTTTTAAAGAGTCATGTGGTTCAGGAATGTGATGTGAATGTTTAGAATGGCTGCTCATAAATAAGTGGATGGAGTCTTCCACACTGATGTCCCGTTTCCTAACTACCACGTGCTCCGACAGTTAGGTTAGCGTATTTGCTCCTCGCCCAGCTGGATACCTCAAAAATATGCTGAACGGTCACCGGCGAGATTGGCTCATGACGATTTATGAAAGAGCTCCTGGTGTTTGCAGATGATGTAGAGGAATCGCATCTTTTTATGATGATGCTTGTGCAGCTCGAGTTAATCCATGGAGTCACTGAGACAGTGGCCTCCGTTCTAGAGCTGTTTGGGTTGTGGCGGGGTTCCTTAAAATGTCCCTTGCAGAAATGCAATGCCAAGCTTCTTCATCTTTTTTTTTTTTTTTCATTTTTTTTTTTTAAACAGGGGTTTTCTTCATTTCTCTCTGCTGCTTTTTAATATTGTACCAAGAAATCCTGCCAAATGAAGGGAAAGCAGATGGTGGAATACTTTGATTAAAATATATTTTTTGATCTCTTGGGCTCTTTAGGATATTATTACAGTGATTAGAAAAAGTCACCATAAACTATCTTGACAAAAGTGTGCTGCTGCCTGCTCCCTGCCCGGCAGGCTGCGAGCTGATTGGCATAGTGCCCAGAAGGAGGACAGTCCACTTGACGGATGTGGTTGTCAGTCGCGGAAACCCTTGGTACTGAGCGTTTTCACAGAGCTCTCATTAGTTCTCTATAAGCAGTTTCGGCCAGAGACTCGAGCATACACTACGCTGATCTTCTAATTGCCTTTGTTTGATAAAAGATGCTTTTCCTTAAGGTCTTTTCTTCCCCTGCACTTTGATGATTGGTTTCTCCCAATGTAGACTATTTGTATTTTGTTTGATGAGTGTTGATTGAATACCCACCATGTGCCAGATGCTGGGTTAATCTTCTGGGGATCCAGAGATAAGTAAGACATGGTCCCTGTCTTTGAGGAGCTCGTGGGCTCCCTGAAGAAATGGATAGTTGGCAATAATGGGAAGTGGTAATCGTTGTTAAAGAGGGTTGGGCAGAAGCTGAAGAAACACCAGCACAGGAAGGGATCAAACGACATCTCATCAGAGCTTAGTTCTCAGATCACACTGAGTTAAGTAGCCATTGTTGGCACAGTCATTTGAACATGAGATGATCCATGAGTCTATATGTGTGTTTGGTCTTCCCAGATGGACTGGAAGGTTCTGGAGAGAAGGCGGCTATATTGAGGGTAGGAATCCCAGAGTATTTGGGAAATGCTCAAATGATGTATGATTTCCTGAAGGAACTAGTTGCTGGGTGACGCCAAGGGTTGTGACTTAGTGACTTAAAGTAGTGATGGGACTAAAGTAGTGATGGGATCACAGACCTTGAATTTAGACATGCGAACAAAACCCAGTTACAGCGTCAGAAGTGAAAGCTTTGGGGAAGATGGAGCCCATTGCCAGGGCAGTGCCACCTTTTTCATTCAATGGGGAAGACTGTCAGCTCATTAACTACACAGTACTCCTTCCCAGTTCTCCAGAGAAAGATCCTAGGAATGAATGTTTCTGCCATTTTCACACACAGACAGAGGGGGAAAAAGTGTTTTGCTTTTTTTTTTTTTTAAAGATTTTTATGTATTTATTTGACAGAGAGAGAATGAGAGTGAACGTGAGCAGGGGTGAGGAGCAGAGGAAGAGGGAAAGTGGGGGAAAGAATTTCAAGCAGAGCCCATGCTGAGAACAGAACTGGATGAGGGACTCCATCTCACGATCCCTGAGACCATGACCTGAGCTGAAACCAAGAGTTGGACACTCAAATGACTGAACCACCCAGGCACCCCCCGACTAAACAGTTTCAACATCTTCACGATCTCTTATGGTCCTTGGAATTGATTTATTATAGTCATTTTTTATTGCTTAGGTCATCTATTTGTGAATATTGTACATATCCTTTTTATGAGATAGTATCATTCCATGGCAACAGATATATGGGTAAATACAATAAAGCATATTTGAATAGGTTAGAAAATGGGTTAAGATAAATTTGTGGGGGCAAAATAAACTTGCATTTTAAAAAAAAGATTAACTTTCGCAAGTCAGCAGTTGTACTATCTCTTATACTCTCCTGCTGTCTAATTTTTGACAAGTGTGAAGACGAGAACCAGTAGGGAATATAATTAAGACATTTGCTGGAAACACTTTGTCTTAAGACTAAGAACTAGGAAGATTTCAGAGAAGAGTTTTCAGTATATTTAAAAATTATCAAAAAAAACCATATTTTTAAAACAATCTACCAATATCCCCAGAGCTCTAGAATATTATTCTAGCATATGCCTCTATCTAGTAGATGGCTGTGATGGGTGGTTTCTCAGAACACTGTGCATTACCACAGGGGATCCTAGTCCAGAACCCTCTTGTCTTCGGATGTGAAAAATCAGTAATTGAGAATATCTCCTCTGTTGAGGCTGCAAAAATTTATTAGCCATCCTGTAGGTGGAGTAACTTGAGCACTGTCCTGGGAGAAGACAAGTTCAATGGGCTTCCTTCACTGTTGTTCTGAGTTGTTCTGATCCTCTGAGTTCAACTTCCTCTAGTTTTCTACCTGGATTTAAAATAAATCCGGAACCCCTGGGTGGCTCAGTTGGTTAAGCGTCTGACTCTTGATTTAGGCTCAGGTCGTGATTTCAGGGTGGTGAGATCAAGCCCTGCATCCAGCTTGAGATTCTTGTCCTCTTCCTCGTCCCCCCATTCATGCTCATGTGTGCTCTCTCCATCTCAAAATAAATAAATCAATCTTGAAAAGAAATCCATGTAAGGCCTCTCTCTCTGCATGGCTTTTAAGCCCATGGAGGGATGGAGTTCTCTCTCTTCCACAGTTAAGCCTGTGTTAAATCATTTCAATTTGCTTCAAAAGGTGGAAACATGGCTCCTGCGACTTGAAGAGACCATGCAAGGTACAGTGCGACGTTCCATCACAGAAGCCATAGCAGCTTACGAGGAAAAACCTAGGGAGTTGTGGATCTTGGATTTCCCTGCACAAGTTGCCCTGACAGGCTCACAGATCTGGTGGACGACAGATGTTGTAATAGCCTTCAGTAGACTGGAGGAAGGCTATGAAACGGCCCTCAAGGATTTCCATAAAAAACAGGTATTTTATAGGTGCGGGCTTTTGAGGCTTGAGGGCACTTGAAGAGGTAAGCATTCATTCCTCCATCATTTAGGGAGTGTTGTCTGTGTGCCAGGCACTATGCTGGAACTATTTCAGCAATCAGTGGTTTGATTTTTCTTTTTCTAGCTTTGTGTCATCCTTCTGGTTGGCTACACGGGTTAAAAAAAAAAAATCACGTCACTCATCTCTCAAGTCTCTAGTGTCTCACATGTACTCAGATACTGTGCCTATTTCTGTCCTTCTGTGTAAGACTCTCCATCTAGGCTAATGGAGTATTTATTACAAAATATGTACATGATTTGCATGACTCAGAGAGATGGAGGGCTCTTCGGCAAAGACAGATGTTTTCATGTATTTTGGGTTTTGGTTAATTACAGATCACAGATGAGCAGTTTTGGAAAATGGTCTATTTCGAGTTCCATTTTATGCACCCCGCTTCCTCTGGGACCGCTCCGTGAGCCTCCTGTCTAAAGGTGTGCTCCTTGTTATGGAATTGTTTAAAGATTCGGCCTTTTTATTGGCTTTTAGATTACGAGGATATTAAGCTGGAAAGATATTTAAATATTAGTGTTTACTTTTCTTGGTTTCAGCGGCTGAAGTGTGAATCCAGAGACATTAAGCAGTTTTCCCAATGTTGTACAATTTGTAAGTAGCACTGGCAGGACTAGCAGGATTCCGAATGGTCTCCACTGCTTTCTATTGCTTGTCCTCTTAGCACTACTTTAAATTCAGTCCCTGAAAAATCAAATAGGTGCAGAGGGTGAAGGATACTTGGATCATTAACATATTCAGAAATTTAACATTTTAGAGTGTTTTGATTTTTTCTTTTAATTTTGTTTGAATCTTGAGTGGAGATCACCTGACTTACTGATGTTACTAAAGAAGTCTTTATATTACTTACTTTTGGAGAGAAATGGATCCTTGATGTGCGTCTTTAGGAAAAGGGGACGTTGGTTTATATTGAGTAGTCTTTAGGTTACTGGGTTGGATTTTCAAAAGTGACTGGTTTCTTCCTAGGGCAGTGGCTCTACAATTCTAGTCAGTGCCACTTGGGTGAGGAAACTAAGTAGGTGATTTTTTTTTTTCATGGACATTACCAGTTAATTAAATTGCAATTATATTACAGTTTTATAAAAATAAGTTTCTGGTTAGTTAATTTATTGATATCTCTGCCTTTATTAAAAGTACTTTCATTATCTATTGAAGAAAGGATTCTTTAAAAAAAAAGTTTTAACATCCTCTCTTAAATTTCAGGTATTATCAATCATTGCTGAAACTTAAATTTTTCAGCCTACATATGCCTACTTTATTTTTCCCTGACTTCGATCAATTATCTCTTTGCTTACAAGATACCATTTTGTGTGATCATTAAATACTTAATTGCTTAAAACAGTAAATTATATGTTGTGGGTATTTCTTCTATCAGTTTTATTTTCAGTGTCATGATTTCTTTATTAACGTGTGTTATGAAAGATTTAGAAAAAGAAAGTACAGATTGAGAAAGAAAAAAGGGAAAATAATTTTTAGAAAACACCCATAGCCCGATAGCTTTTCTTCCCACAGGTGACCATTGATGACATTTTGGCATATAGGTGTCAAAAATTTTTCCTCTTTTTTTATAAATGTGTTGACACATCAGTCTGTCTCTAAATATATGTCAGTGTGTAGCTATTGACATAAACATGTACTTGTGCTGTTATCTGTCGATGTATCTACATATACATAGAAAAAATATTTCTTTATATTTAATACATTTTGTTACTTTTTCTCACTCAATGTTATCTACCATTTTTCTTGCTATAAATATATATCAAGTTGGCAAATAGAGTGATCGAATATGGGTATGCCAGAATTTATTTCCTCCCTTCTCTAGGTTTGCTCTGATCATCTGAGGGCTCGTCAGCCTTTTTGTAGGTTCTGTACGTCCAGCAACAAAGTTCTTGATTTCACAGTGCTTACGTTCTGGTCAGCTGTTACTAGATCATCCTCTTCCTCACAAGGACTGTGGAAATTCTTATTCTGATCTCCACTTCCTATTTTACATGCTGCTGTTTAATGTTTTTTTTTTTTTTTTTTTAAGATTTTGTATATTTACTTTTAGAGAGAAAGTGTCTACAGGGGAAGGGGTGGAGGCAGGGAATCTCAAGCAGACTCTGTGCTGAGCATGGAGCTCAATTTGGGGCTTGATCTCACCATCCTGAGATCATGACCTGAGTGAAACCGAGAGTGAAACACTTAGCTGACTGAGCCACCCAGGCATCCCTAATTTAATTGTTTTTAAATCAACCATTAATTGGGTTATCTAAATCTTCGATGTACCAACATATTAAGCTATGACTTTGCTTTTTTTTCTTTTACTCCATTTCTTATTTTAAAATCCAATTCCCTTCTTCCTGTAGTGTATCTTTTAGTGATTTGTTCAGTGACAATAATGTCCTGCTTATGGAGGACATTTTCTGATTCCTTGTCTTTTGACTTCCTTCTTGACAGTTAAGGCCTAAAATTCTAAGTTGAGAATAATTTTCTTTCAGAACTTTAAAAAATATTCTGTTACCTTATGGCCTTCATTGTTGCTATAAACTTTTGGGTCATATTATTTTTCCTTCATGTTAATTGCAGGAACATTTGGTCTTTGGTCTTTGGCTGCTTTTATGATTTTTTTGTTTCTGTGGTTGTGATGTTTTCTTCTAATGTATCTACCTGTACATTTTTTTTCTCCTGCTATTAAAATTTAACCTGCTTAGGACTCTGAGAACTTCTTGAATCTTTGGTTACATGTCTGTCTTCAATTTTGGAAAATTCCCCTCCATTTTTTCTTTAATTGATGCCTTTCCTCCATTTGCTCTAATTTCTTCATTTAGAATTTTATCTGCTCTATGTTGAACCTTCTCATGCTCTCTGTCTTTCAACCTCTATCTCATATTTTCAAACTCTCCATTTTTTTGTGCTGTAATTTAGGTAGTTTTTTGAATAGTTTATTTATTATTGAATAATCTCTACACCCAACATGGGGCTCGAACGCACAACTGTAAGAGCTAGATTTGCATGTTCTACTGACTGAGCCAGCCAGGCGCCCCTTACCTGACTTGTTGAATACATTTTCCACGTCACTAACTTGTTTTTCATAGAGGATAGTGATTAAGAAAGAAGTATCGAGGTCCATATTATATAGGTTCAGATGTCAACTCTACCATTGGTTTATTAGCTGTGCTGCCTTGGGCAACTTATTTAATAATTTTGTGCTTTGGTGTTAAAATCTGTAAAGCAGTAATATTAATAGTACCTGTATTGTAATATTAGGATTAAATTAGTTAATATATTTAAAACACGATTTTAGAGTGCTTGACCCAGGGATGCCTGGGTGGCTCAGTTGGTTAAGTGGCCAACTCTTGATTTTGTGTTAGTCATTGTTGCTGTCCCCAAAATGACATAACATTGGTGTCTAATGTGATGCATAATTAATTTATTCCCCCCCATAATTTATCGTAACATTTTAATACAGACAAGGAAATCGAATTGTACAATGATGTGCAAACCTAACACCAGGATTCTACGATTAACATTTTATTTTCTTTATCACATTATCTGAGCTTTATCCCCTGCTCTATAGTTCCCTTAGTCCACCTTATATTTACAACGAATTGCAGATGAGTTGTAATTGCAGATGCCAGTAATCTTTACCTGTAAATATTTCAGTATAAATACTAATTTCATCAGTTTTGATTATTGTATCTCTAATTTCCCAAAGTTCTTTTTGGTTTTTGAAAAATCAGTTTATGTTGACTTACCTATCTCTCTTTATGATGACTCATCTCTTCATTATGGTTTTTATTTTTTATCTCAATTCTTTGAAAGAGATATTTTTTCTTTAAAGATTTTATTTATTTGACAGAGATCACAAGTAGGCAGAGAGGCAGAGCAGAGAGCCTGATGCGGAGCTTGATCCCAGGACACTGAGATCGTGACCTGAGCCCAGGGCAGAGGCTTAACCCACTGAGCCACCCAGGTGCCCCGAGAGACATTTTTAATAATCTCATCTAGACTGTTCTAATGCTAGTTCTTTTAAGGCTGGTTCTTCTGTTAAACTGAATCTGGTTTTTTGTGTGTTCATTTTAAAATTTGAACTAGGTGTGTGTTCTCTGTAGGCATTCTATGTGCCCTGGAGAAAGCGTGCATGCCTATAGTGTGTTTCTCTTCTTTGCTTCTTCTAGGTCTCCACAGATTTTGTGGATGCTAGATTAATTTTGTGGTTGATAAATCAGTTGAGGATTTCCAGATCACGTGACATGGGCTTAAGGTTTTGTTATCTCTGAAGGGACTTTTTTTTCCCTCTCCAAGGGCTTTCATCTTGCCTCTCTGAGCGGGTGGGTAGAATTTTTCTAGAGCTCTGTATTAGGCTGTGTAAGACTCAGAGAATCTCAGCTATATATCAGCATCTCAGTTCCAACTCACGGGCTTGCTCAGGGAGTGCGAGAGGCAGGAGACAGAAATGTTGTGTTTCCGTGTGGCAGTTTGAATCTCAGTCTCCAGATGTTTGAATCTGTCCCCAAATCCTACGTTAGGTTGTCATGACATTTGCTACTGATGAGGTACACTGCCGGCATCGGGGACTATCACACACTCACTCCCACGCCCCCCCCCCCCATTCCCTCTCTCCTTCCACCTCTCTCGTTTTTGCCATGGACTTTGCACATGGGATATGTTTGCTTTGTGTGTGTTTAATGAAGGAGTTGCCCATTTGGCTTAATCTAGTACATTGCAGAATGTCGTTTATTACGACTGCTTAATACTGGTGATTAGGTTGGTTTTTGATTTTTGGCTGTCCTTAATAGTACTGCAGCAAACAGCCGTGTATATTCATACATACAGATTGTGCATATTTTTCTTTATTTTTTCGGGATAAACTTCCAGAAGTAAGATTGCTAGGTCGAAGAGTGTACCTCTTTTAAGCCTTGTGGAACATTGTGGAAATTCATCTTCCCATTCTCAGTATATGAAACATACCCACTCTCTCCCCTGTTGGCAACAATGGATTGTTTTTATTCTTACAGCTAAAGTTCTTCATATCCCAAGAGCTTCCACATATTCCACTAATTAACAGAATTTAGGGTTTTTTTTTTCTCCCTTAAAATAAAGTTTTCCATTCTGTTCAAGAGTTATGTAATGCTTCCTTTTCATGTTGGATGAGAAGCAGGCAACGAGGAAGGTTTATGAAGAAGGCATTCATCCGCTTAATTATGAAACACTTTTAGCACAAATTGAAATGTTTGACAGACCACCCAACAGATGCCTTCAGTACAGTGTTTCAATTTTGTAACTGATACTAATATGCATATTAGAGAATCTAACATTTGAATACTGTTGAAGCCTTGGTGTGGTTCATGAGAAGTGTGTGCATCTAAGTTGAAACCCCTTTAGTGTGCTCTCTTCGAAAATGGATGTAACCATCTGCTGGAGTTTGTTTTTAATTAAAATTACTCACGCTAATACTGTGAGCAGTTTTTAAAGTGAAACGTTAGTCCTTTAAAATTGCTCCATTTTAAACTGAGATCAGAATTGGCTATAATTGATGATCTACCTGCCCAAGTTATTATTTTAAATTCTTTGTTTCCTTTTATGTGAGATAATGTTGGGATTAAAGGCAAAGATACTGCATTTTGGGTGTATATCCCTACTACCAATCTAATAAATTCAGTCATTCAGATTTGAGGGATCTTTGGCAAAATACTTTGTTCTGGAGGCTTGGGATCTGGTAAGAAGGATTTTCTACTCTTCCTTTATTTTTAATCTGTGTGAAGATCATCAGAAAAGAGATGGGAACATTTTGGACTTGAAAAGCTTAGTTGCTACTGTGTGGGGACATGACCCTGAGCACTCTCAGTAACTCAAGATAAGCAATATAAAATCATTCATCACCCCTCCCAGGATGAAGAAATACATATAAGAAAGAGACTCTCATTTTGCTTCTTAGGGCCAGTGCTTGGCCTCACTTTTAGTCACTGAGAGATTCTTTCAAAACCAGTTGGATCCAATGTTGATAGTGTTCCTTATCCCAACTTTATTGCATGAGTAGGAGAGCCTATGAAGCCTGAAGCTACCCAGTGTATGCTGAACACACGAGTTATTCTTCTTGCCTCTCTAGAAAAGCATGATCTGATAACCTCTTTTTTTGTAATGTAGCAGGAACCCATATGAGTGGAACACATACTCTTTACCTCCCCTCTCATCTATTAAAAGAAAAATTTCCATAATTTACCAATTTAGCAGGCTTTTACTGAGTGATTCATGAATCAGGCATCATCTAGTCTAACAGAGGCCCCAAAATGCTGATAAAGCAAGGGATTTTTATAGTCCAAGTGAGCAGGCACAAGGAAATTATACAGGGCATCTGCTGATTGGTTAAATCAGGTTTCCCTTCCTCAAATGGAGCAAAGGGACATCTTGGAGCTGCGGCAGGTCTCTTGTATGGAGCAGGCGGCTGCTGGCTGGTTGCCCTCGGCCTGCCTTTCTAGGGAAGCTGAGCCCAGAAATTAAGTTCTGGTGTGCTGACCCAGGACGAGGCCTGAGTGACTTCATCTTTGGGTTTCGTCTGGTTACTTTCACACAGCCAGAATTTTACTGAATAGCCAGCAAACAATAAAAAAAAAAAATCGTATTGTATCTGGATACACTAAACCAGTTACTTTGAGGAATGCCTAGAAGTGGACAGCAGATGAGATTGGTTGTTGAGAGCGGAGAAAACTTCAGGTGAAACAAGAGACTATTATAACAGGAAGCCTGTTTGATCCAATGAAGTTGGAATTTGTCATTGGAAATGACAAACTCAGATTCAATAACTAAAACATAAGTGGGGTCCATGGCAGCCTTAAGGAGTAAGTGTGGAAGAGACGGACAGTTGGAACCACTTCTGCCTTCTGTATATCCCAAGAGATTTTCAGTGGGTATGTTTGCTCCCAGGATGAAGTCCTGAGAAGTGCTTCATAAATACTGTGAGATGTCTGTAGAGGACTTTTGCTATGACTACATCTTGACCCTAGATTCCTAGTTGGGCAACATTTTCTTTGAAGGATAGGATAGAAATACTTTAGTTTCTTTGGGCTGTATAGTTTCTTTCACATCTGCTCATTTCTGCTGTTGCAGTAGGGAAGAAGCCATAGGCAAATTTTTAAATAAAGAGCCATGGCAAGGTTCCAATAAAACTTTATTTATAAAAACCAGTAGGGATCACCTTTGTCTGGTGGCTGGTGGTTTGCCAATCCCTGTTCTAGAGAAAGCAGCAGAACAGATCCTGAGGTAACTCAAGAACTCCACAGTGACAGATGTAAGAGCAGATTTATTGCCCATATATGCCATGTGGGTCCAGTCTGAGCCATAAATCCAAGGACTGTTTCCTTAAACAGACCATAACAGCAAAACTTTTTAAAAGATTTTATTTATTGGTCAGAGAGAAAGTGCCCAAGCAGGGGCAGCAGGAGGCAGGGGGAGAAGCTGACTCTCTGCTGAGTAGGGAGCCCAGGATCCAGGGATCATCGCCCAAGCCCAAGGCAGATGCTTGACTGACTGAGCCACCCAGGGATCTACATAACAACAAATTTTTGTAGTTAAGAGGAGAAAGAAAAAAAAGTCGAGTTTGGGGAGAGAAGGAAAAAGATCACGAAAGGAACCGTAACTTCCTATGAGAAGAGATTTTAAAAAGATCATGTAATACTATGTGTGACTTAATGTTTAGCATAAAAATTTAAAATAAAATTTAAAACAAATGGATGATTTTCCATGAACATTGTTTCTGAGATAGATTCAAAATGAGGTAGAAATTTGAGTAGACCCATAACCACAGAAATAATTGAAATGGTAATCAAGGCAGTTGAGTTGGCCAATCTCATGAATTTATCCTCTTTTTTGGTCTGGATTTTTCACTTCACACTGTTGGGTGACCATCTTCTGTGGGTCTCAAGTTTTGTACATTTTTTGAGCAGAGGAACTTAATGCCTTTGTTTATTATATAAACACCCTTGGAAGATAGTCTCTCTCACATTTCTCTCCAGGGCAAAGGGTAGATTGGCTTACTGTCCAGTATAATAAAGAAAAAAACCTCCTTCCAGGGCTAAGTTCAGACATGGTTTTGCTTTCGTAAATTCCCTAAATTCAAGATTCTTGTCCTATAACACACCTCACTACATATACAAGCATTATGTGGCTCTTTTGGGGTTATCCCTTAAAAGTCCGGAATCGGGGATGGGTGCAAATGCTTATATGTACATACTAATCAGTGCTATTGGTGTGACTAATGACCTGTCCTTTATCTGTGACCCAGAGACTCTGTGTCTTCTGCCAGGATCCCTTAATCTGAGCCAGGCTGACTTGAGCATACAAGGAGAGTAAAATCTCACACTGTTCTCATTTCTTAACAAGTGTGTTATTGCATGTGTTAGAAGTTCATTCTTGGGCGCCTGGGTGGCTCAGTGGGTTGAGCCGCTGCCTTCAGCTCAGGTCATGATCTCAGGGTCCTGGGATCGAGTCCCGCATCCGGCTCTCTGCTCAGCAGGGAGCCTGCTTCCTCCTCTCTCTCTCTGCCTGCCTCTCTGCCTACTTGTGATCTCTGTCAAATAAATAAAATTAAAAAAAAAAAAAAAAAGAAGTTCATTCTTTTTCGTTGCTTACCATTCCATTGTGTAACCATAGCGCACTTTGTGTATCCATTCTGTTGACTGATATTGGGGTTTCCAATTTGAGGCTACTGTTTCTAAAGCTGCTTGAAACATTCTTGTCCAAGTCTTTTGATAGGCATAGATTTTCCTTTCTCCTGCATAAAATATCTAAAAGTGAAATTGCCGAATCATAGGGAAGGTACATGTTTACTCATTTAAAAAAACTGCCAGACAGATCTCCATTGTTACATTCCCATTAACAAGGTGACACAATTCTAGTTGCTTCATATACTGGCCAGTATTGAGTGTCATCAGTTTGTACAATTGCAGACATTCTAGTGGGTGTGACATAGTAGTAGCTCGTTGTGGTTTTAATTGGCTTATCTCTAATGTCTAGAGATGTTGAGTAACTTTTCACATGTTTATTGGCACTCGTGTATCTTTTATTGTGAAGAATCTGTTCAAAAAAACTTGCCCAGTTTTTTTGTTTGTTTTTAATTGGGATGTTTATCTTTTTATTGTTGATTAGAGGATTTCTTTATTTGGTAGCAGTTCCTTTGAAAGAAATGAACAGACTGCTCATTTTATTAATGGTATGTTTTGTGAGTGAAATGTTTTCATTTTGATGTGTAGTGTATCAAATTTTTCTTCTTTGATTGATAATTATTGTGTCAGGCATAAGAAATTCTTACTGTCTCAATGTCATGAAAAAGAGTCTCCTGTTTCCTTCTAGGAGCTTTATAGTTCTGGGTTTTTCATTTAGATCTGTTATTCATACATAATTTTTTTTTTTTTTTTGCCTTTCCATTGTATTAACTTGGCACCTTGATCAAAGTCATATAGAAAGAGATCTATTGCCAGACTCTCCTGTTGTATTAATCTCTTTATGTATTTTCATGCAAAATCCACACTGTATTAATTATGATAGCTTTATAGTAAGCTTTGAAATCAGGTTAAATATAGCCTCCAACTTAGTTCTATTTTTAAATTTTTTTCCACAATTGTTTGGGCCATTCTAGGTTCTGTTCATATCTACATAAGTTATCATACTGTTTATTTTTGGAAGCCTAATCTTTTAGCCTAATTAATTTTAACTAGGATGACATCAAATAGAAATAAGAATGTTGGGAGGGTGGATATCTCAACCATGATGCATCTTATCTAAGAACATGGTGTATATCTTGACATAGGTTGTGTTTAATTTCTCTCAAAATATTTTCCTATTGTTTTCAATGTCAGGGTCTTGCACATTTCTTGTTAGACATAATTTTAAATACTTAATATATTTTGATGCTTGAAAATTTGTTTCCCGATTTTTGTGGCTGGCATATAAAATAGATTTTTTAATCTTAGGACTTTGCCAAATTTGTCTTAGGACTTTGCCAAACTTTGCTTAATTGTTTTAGTAAGTGTTTTTATAGTTTCAAAGGCTTGCTGTGTCCATGAACATGTCCCTCTGTCAATAATGACAGTTTGACTTCTGGTCTCGTATTCTTCTTTGCCCTTTATTCCCTCTTCCTGAATTTCTGACTCAGCTAGAACCTCCAGCGCCATGTTGAATGGAAGTAGTTAGAGCAGACCTGCTGGCTTATTTCTAAGGGAAGAATAATTTAAATTTTCACCATTAAGTATGATTGTTGCTACAGATTTCTGGAGATGCCCTTTCTGAATTTGAGGGAGAGCCCTTCCATTGCTATATACTGAGAGTTTTTATCTTGAAGAGACATTGAACTTCTTCAAATCTGTTAAGATTTTTCATGTGTCTGCCTCTTTTATTCTGTTACTGTGGTGAATTTTTGAATGCTAAGCCAACTTTGCATGCCTGAAATAAATGCCACTTGGTTAATGATGTATTATCATTTATATATGTATATATGTATTTTTGCTGGGTTTCATTTGCAAATATTCTGTCTAGGAATTCTCTATATATGTTCACAAGGAACTTTTATCTGTAGTTTCCTTTTAATATCTCTGCCAGTTTGGGCATCAGCATTATGTTCTTTAAAAGGAATTGGAAAATATTGTATTCTCATGTATTTTGTGAAAGAGTTTACGATAGAAATCACTGGAGATACCATCTGGGCCTGGAGTTTTCTTTTGGATCATTTTGTTAATTATAAATCAATTTCTTTTTATATATATATATGATGTTCTATAGCTTTTTCTTTTTCTTTTTTTTCTTGTATCACTTATGAAAATGTGTGTTTTTCAAGGTACTTATCCATTTCATCGAAGTCAGGTCTTGGCACATTACAACCCTCTGGCCACCTCTGGCCCAGTGCCTGTCTTTGGATGCTTCAACGCTGCCATAGCTACATGGAGTCATTTCAGTGGGGACTTTGTAGACCTCAGTGCCTCGGATGTTGACCGTCTGGACCTTTACAGGACCTTGACTTTCAGCCTTGATCTAAATTTTCAAATGTATTGACGTGAATTGGTCTTCAGTCCTTAACATTATCCTTAGCACACCTGGAGGATCTCATACCTAGTGTGGGTGGTTTGTGTTCTTGCTCTCTTTCTCTCTGTCTCTCTCTTTGAAATCAGGCTTTCTCTGTGTTTATCCTTTTTACTTCATTTTCATAGAACTGATCTTTGACTTTGCTGATTTCTGTCACTTGTTTGATAGTTCTCGGATTTCCGCTTTATCTTGATTACTTCCAACTCCTTCAATTTCCTCCTCTTTTTCAGTTTTCTTAAGGTGGCAGCATACTGATTTTACACCCTTTTTCTTTTCTAATACAAGCATTGAAAGGAAACATTATAACTTGAGGAATATCCACTAGAAACCTGCAGAGAAAATCATGCTTAATGGTGAAACTTTGGAATCCTTTCCATTAGTGTCAAGAATGAGGTAATTAGGTGCACTGTCGCTGACATTGCTCAGTACTCTGCTGGGTTTAGCAGTGTGATTAATGGAGAAGTAGGAAATGCACAGCGGAAAGGAAGGCCATAGTGGAAAGGAAGGCCATGCCCTGATGGTGTCAAGAGAATGTGGGACCTGGTTTCTTTGCCACTTTGTTCCAGCTGAAAAGAAAATCCATTGCTCCTGATATTGCTGAAGTGGAAACATGGGTGGTTTTCAGGATTCGAGATCCTTGTTGGTATTGTTCTAAACCAAAAGCAACATGACTTCCTTGTTAGGTCCAGTCGGGAAGGGATCGAGGGTTGTGGTAGCTGACCCCTAAGCACTATACTCATTACTTTGCGGTGCTCGCTCAGGTCTGTGAGCTCAGATCTTAACATTTAAACAGAGGGCCCCTTCCAGCTTCTCGGCCACTGTGGCTCAGGTGTGCCTCAGTTGGGAAAGGACTTGCCCGATGCTGGTGAAATTGCACACTTCTGCTGCAAAGATGATGATGTTCTGCGTTGTCTTATTGAAGCCTGTAGGATTGAGAGGCATAGTTCTTTAGGTTCACATATATGGTCTCTTCCTGCCGCCCCATGACAAGAGCTGGGTGGGTCAGGACAGAACTGACAATCAGCCACCTCCATGGATCAAGAACCAGCCCTTTTCTCTGACCTTGAATCTGTGATGCCCTGTGCCTGATACCTTACTTCATGGTGAGCTCACCATCATCCCACCAAGCAAATGGCCCTCTTTTTGGACCTTAGACATCTCTAACATATAAGCCTATTATATGTTTAAGACGTGTCTTAGATGTCTCTAACATATAAACCTCAGTGGTGGTCATGAGTCACGTGGCTCTTTTGGGAAGTGTTTCCATTTTTATGCAAACAAGAGAATTCATGGGTAGTGGATACCTAGTTATTTCCATTCATTGCCAGAATCATTACAGGTCAGTTCTTGCCTGGCCAGCATGACTTGGTAGTGGATAATAGGTTGTCTATTTGGAAAAGTTTTATGTTTATAAAATAGGCAATAAAATCCTAGAATCCGGTCCTAAATCCTGGTTCCACTGTTTAGAACTGTGTGATCTTGAGCAGATTTTCTTATATAAAATTGGAATCATGGTGGTACCTTCCCCATAGGGTTATTGTGATGATTAACTTAGATTTACATACCTATATTCTTTTTTTAAAAAATATTTTATTTGTTTATTTAACAGAGAGCTAGAGAGAGAGCCCAAGTAAGCAGAGTGGCAGGGAGAGGGGGAGAGAGAGAGAAGCAGGCTCTCTGCTGAGCAGGGAGCCCGATGTGGGGCTCGATCCCAGGACCCTGGAATCATGATCTGAGCCAAAGGCAGCCACTTAACCAACTGAGCCACCCAGGCGCCCCTACCTATATTCTTTATGTATGCACACATACAATGCTTATTAGATAGTAAGAGTTCATTAAATAGCAACTCTCCTTATCTGTTGATACCATCAGAGAGAACTAGATCAGCCACCACGAACTAGTGTTCATCCCTCCGCACTACCTCCTATCTTGTTCGAACACAAGCAGAGCCTCTGACTATTGCGAGCCCTTCCTCCACCTGTGCTCAGGTCTCTTCTGAAAGGGACGCTCAGGATTCCCTGGCTGCCTTTTCTCCTGTGTCTTCCGAGTCTCATTTTTGCTCCTCGCTGTGCTCATTTAAACATTCCCAAGTGTCTCATTGCTTACAAACAAAACAACCGGCAGATGTCACATCGCCCATTTCCTGCTCTCCCCCTGTAACTTTTATTATAATGAAACTGTCTGAGCTAAATATCAACACTTGACTTTTATCTGCTCTTTCTCATTCCTCTCCACGACCCAGTTCCACCCCTCGACTGAGTCTCTCTGTGTTGTTGTTAGAAACGCTTCCTCCTCCTTTAATACTCTCTTCCCTTATTTCATGTCTGCTTGAAATCTTCTTTATCATCAGTGTCTTGGGCTCTTCACTTGCCTTTCCTTGCTCCTCCTCCTCCTCCTCGTCTGTTCTGGCTCTGACTTCGGTGCCTTTGTCCTCTCACCATAACGACGTCCCTGCTAATCACGTCTGCTTTTACGGCTCTTTCCTTCCTTTTATAAGATGCTCCCAATGATGACCTTCAGCTCAGACCTCTCTCCTGAAGCACGTGTCCTGGGCTTTTCCACTGGACATCTGACAGGCACCTCCAACCCAGAATGTGGGAAATCTATTCACTCTTCTCAAACCTGCTTCTCCAGTGTTCCAAAGGTCAGAAAGAAACACCCAATGTCCTTCGCTCGTTGCCCACCTAGTAGCCTGTTTGACCGCTCTTTTACCCTCTGTCCAGTCAGCCACCACGTCTCTTCAGTTACCCTAAATATACCTGTTCTCATGGTTTCCTCCACCGCTTTGTTAATAACCTGGTCCCAAGCACCCATCTTTCTTACCTGGACCATTAGAGCATTCTGCTGTCAGGTCTTTCTCCTCTAGTCTGGTTTCCCTTCCAATTCATCATCACACAGGCAGAGAAATCTTTTAAAAACACATCTAATTACTCACACTTTTAAAAACTCTTCAGCAACATCTCATTGCCGTTGAAGTTCTGAGTCCTCAGTAAGCTGGCCGAGCCCTACACGGTTGCAGTCTCCAGTCTCCAGTGTCTTAGAGCGTATGGTCCACCTGGCCCCGCCCCTCTCCCGGGCCAGACGTGTGTCAGTTCCCTGACAGGGTCACCTGGCTGTCTCCTGGCTGTGTGCACCGGCTGCCTCGGGTGGCTTCCACTCCGCCTCCGTAAGGGGCCAACCTCTGAGTTTTTTTACAACCTAAATGATAATCATCCTGATTGTCTTAGTATAAATACCCCTTTCTCCAAAATGTCTTTCCAAGCCCTTGATGAGACCAGGCCCTTTTTCTGTGTGCGATCATGGCACTTTCTTCTTACTCTAGCAGAAGGATTCTGCATTCTGCATTCTGCTTTGACCTGTAATCTCTGGAAACAGTCATCACATTTGCATTACCCTATGACTGAGAGAATAAAATACTGATGCAGTGTGGTTTGTTGCTGCCCACCCTTCCTTCCTTCCTTCCTATGATGTGTGTGTAATGAGATCATACCTACGACAGGTAAGGGCCTTGTTCCTTTAAAGCTTAGAGGCAGGTGGAGGAGGCAAGTTGTAAACAAGGAAATAAGTAAGTGAATGATAGGCTACTAGGAAGTACCATGAGGAAAATAAAATAGGAACCTATAGAATAATTGGGTGGGGGTAATACAAAACGGGTTGGCCAGAGGAGTCCGATCTGAGGAGGTAATTTTGAACTAAGACATGAATGATGAGGGCAAGTCAGCCATGTAAAGAACAGAGAGGAAATGCCTCCAGGAAGATGAAACCATTTCTCTGGCCCTGAAACAGCCATGATGGAAGAACATCAGGGCCAGTACGGGTGGAGGGATGGGAGGTAGGAAGCAAGCATCGGAGGCCTTGGAGGACTTTGTGCTCATGAAGAGGAGTTTGGATTGTATGCGAAGGTAGGCTTCTTTCCGGCACAGGATCTGTGCTGTGCCAAAGGCGAGGTGTACAAGGAAAACAGTCCCTTGGGTTTCAAGGTGGGGCGAGGCTGTTGACTTGAGGCAGACATCCATGATCCTCTGAGAACATCTCGTAACACTGCTTTGATCAAGGGTAAGAATGAGTGCCGACTGCATGAGAGGGTATTTTTTTTTTTTTTTAAGATTTTATTTATTTATTTGACAGAGAGAAATCACAAGCAGGCAGAGAGGCAGGCAGAGAGAGAGAGAAGGAAGCAGGCTCCCGGCCGAGCAGAGAGCCCGATGTGGGACTTGATCCCAGCACCCTGAGATCATGACCCGAGCCGAAGGCAGCGGCTTAACCCACTGAGCCACCCAGGTGCCCCGAGGGTATTTGTTTTTTAAAGCTGCTCCGCTGTGTTTCATATGTCACAGGCCAAGAACGTGTATGCGTTGGTAGTATGACCAGACAGTGATCGTGCCTAATGCTGCTGCCCCAGTGATAGACATTTTATAACTGTCTTGTTGTGAGTATGGAATTTTATTGCCCATGGGAGAGCATTGCCAGGAATGTGGAATCCTGAGACACAACATCAGATCCCCAGCATAGGAAGCTGAGCAGATGATGTTGACGAGTTATATTTTTAATTCTCTTCCTCTTGACTGTAGGTCGGTGGCAAGTGAATCAATAATGGAGAAATCACAGGGTGAAGGAGCCTCAGACAAGACAATGCATGTGAAAGCATTGCATTTATAATTGGAATTATAAATGTTCTTACAAGGCATAAGATACTATTATTGCCACTATAACCCACTCTTGTTAAGCAAATGCCAGAACTGGTGTAAGATTTGAGACTGGAAAGCCTGTATATCTTGACCCAAATGAGAAAACAGCCAATGCCAAAACACCTCTTTTCTAACCAACATATACATGAACTTTGGTGCTAAACTTGGATGCACATAAGTTCGTGATGTACATTCATTAGTGTATGCGGCAAACACCGAGGACCTGCTGTTTGACAGGTAGCTCTTTAGGAGGCTATACGGATGAAATAGTGTCCTAGACAGACACAGATGTGCCTTCGTGGAACCTAAAACCTCAGGAACCCCGAATGTGACATATGTGAAACCGTGATCACCTCTGTTGCTGTATCATGTGGCTTAATTTTATAGACAAAGTTTTAAAAACAGATAAATGCTTATAAGGGTGTTGTATATTCTGAAGGTCTAAAGTCCATGCTTTTCATTCCTCTGAACTAACCTTCCATTGTATGGAAGTCTGTCCGGAATGCCTCTTGGACAGTGGGTTTCTCCACCTCAAAGGTGATGGGACCAGTAAGAGCTCAGGCTCAGAAGGCAGACCATCTGCCTTTGAATGGCCCCTTTCCTGCTAATACGCTCGTGACTCAGTTTCCTCATCTGCAAAGTTGGGATAGTGATTGGGTTCGTGCAGATTGAATGGAAAGATACAGACAACCTGGTTAGTGCCTGGCACCTTGCATATTCTAGGGTAATGTGAGCCATGCGTGTTATGGTTACTGTCTTTCTGCCTGCCTTCCGCCTCCTTACTGGAGTTACAGCAGCGTCTCCGGGTCACCTGCCCCAAAGGCTCAGGGGAGTCTGCAGTGCTGGCTGTTCTCTGGGATGCGATAAGAGTGCTGTGGGGAGCATGATTTTGATAATAGGCCACAAAGGTTTGAGAGTCTCTGCTTATGTGTCATATTCACTCATTACCAATTCTCTCAGAAGCTAACAGTTTGCAAAGGACTGTCCTTTGCAGAGTAAAAAAAGAGAAAAGGCAGTATTGTTTTACTCTGTGTTACCCTGAAATGGCAGAATTGTGGGGGGTGGCAGGGGAAGGCATGGAGTGACTAAGAAGCCTTGAATAAAGCAGGCATGCTTTCAATAAATAGCCATGCTAACAAAATGACCACCTGTGGGAGCATCTTAAAAGCTTTCTGGCTATTAATAGTAAGACATATTTTGTATCAGATTTAGTTTACACATACATATATGTATACATACTCAAGAGTCTGAGACCAAAAGCTTCACAAAACAATACATATTCTTCTGTATGCAACATTTTCTATTCCCTGTCATTCTACTTCGTTCCCTTGCATTCTGTGAAAAGAGACTGGAAGTTTGGAAAAATACTAATATAAGGAGTCAGGGGACCTAAGAATAGGGATATGGCTAAGAAAAATTAGTGCAATAGTCTGTAACTATACATTGTAAGTATTTTCCTGCTAACCTGGCTGCTCTATAAAAACAAAACAAAACAAAACCTAAATAATGGGGCACCTGGTTGGCTCAGTTTTTTAAACATCCAAAGCTTGGTTTCAGCTCCGCTCAAGTCCCACATCAGGGTCCAAGCCCAGTGAGGGTCTGCTTAAGGATTCTCTCACTCCCTCTCTCTGCCTATCTCCGGCTCTCTTTCTCTTTCTCTCTCTCTCAAATGAATACGTAAATCCTAAAGAACAAAACAAACAAAAAAGAATGACAAATAAAAACAAAACAAAACCAAAAAAAAAAAAAACAAAACAAAAGACGACTTGATCCTTAGTTCCTAAGGTACTTTTATGGAGGTTAGCTCAATCTGACCTTTTAAAATTTATCATTTTTTCCATCCCAGCAAAGTTGTGGACTCATTGTCTTGAGGATGGAGAGTCAGTTCACTGCAGCCAGCAAACGTTGCTGGCAGCCCCCACCTCTGTCATTATTTGGGCACTTGCCTGCTGTCCTGAGACTCAGCTCAAGGGGTTGTGGGTAGGAGTTATAATATTTATTGTCAATTAATTAATGAAGTGTCATTAATTTAATAACATCCCTTCCTTTCTCTCCAACCCCCAGGTTGTTCGAGGGCTAGCTGAAATACATATTTGAAATGGATTTGTAAGCTAGAGGGCTCTTCACAAATAAGAAGACTGTTGGTCTGTAAGACTCAATATTTGTAATCTTTACCTTTTTACACAATTTCTTCTAGATTTCTCAGTTGAATACCCTCATTGCACTTTTGCTGGGAGAACTCCTACCTGGAGACAGGCAGAAGATCATGACAATTTGTACCATCGACGTCCATGCCCGAGATGTGGTGGCCAAACTGATTTCTCAGAAGGCAAGTTCTTCTTAGAAATTCTATGTCTTTTTGTTGTTGTTTCCTAAAAGTGGTTTTTATTATCAAGAGTACTTCTGAGGAAGTCTTTTTTTTTTTAATGTGTATTTTTAACTAGTTCTGGGATATTAGTTATGGTGACTAAGAGTGACTTTGATTTCAGTTAGCTGATCATCTTCATGAGAGTTAGCCCAAGTGGTGTCCCACAAAGTTTCTCCAAGTCAAAAACTTCTAATACATATCATCCAAATAATTACCACAGGATAGGAGAACCTCATGAAGTCGCCATTTCCCCATCTTCAGGCTTTTCCGCATGCTCTTGGTCCTTTGGCCTGGGATTATCACCTGTGTGATTGTCATTTACCATCTCTGTGTGCCTTTGTTTTGAAGAAAGAAATACTGGCCATCCTTGTCTTTTCTTTTTAAGGCTAAATGACAGAGTTTAGAGAAGTCATATTCTAATCCTTTCAGGGCATTAATAGCCTTCTTATCTCTTTACCAAGACTTTGTATCTCTTAAATACTGGCGATGTTTAACGGGAAAGGAGAATTTCCTCAGCTTTTTTCTAAAATATGTTCCTACTTAGAAATGTCACAAGTGTGCTTGTCTCCTGAACAATGTTGGTTATCATGCTTATCAGCTACTTTCTCCTCACCCCTTTTGTTATCTCAAGGGGGTGGCCCTCTAAAGCAAGACCGTTCCTTTCTCAGTTTGAATCCATGTATGTGTCTTGAGATGCTTCTTGTTGTTTTGGTAGTTCTTTTTCAATTTATTAAAATCAAATGAATTTTCATTCTCTCCAAAAGGTACAAGTAGTGCTTTATGGTGTAAGCCATAAATGGAAAAAGCAATGCTTTATCCAAATTCTGGACCTTTAGTGAATGATGTTGTTTAATTGCTAATCCTAAACTGATCCTTGCAAAATGCCCCTTACTGTGTATTCTCATTTTGATAATGAACCATTGATAACAACTCTTTGAATATGTATGATCTTGTACCTTCCTACATATTATGTTTTATCAGTGGTGATTACTTGAAGTAGGGTAAGTTATGATTTAAAACATGTCCTTTGTACTCAAAGAGGTAAATTACACTTCGCCTAATTTCTGATAATTTAATATGCACAAGTGTGCAGTGTTGACATTTATGTAGATGTCAGAATGTTAGTAGATAATAACTTTGGTAACTTCAATGGTCCCCGAGAAATCATAGGATCACAAATGTATAAGACTGGAATAATTTTTTCAAAATGGAAAAAGAATGGATAGGCTTGAGTAAGATAAAGAATAGCAATGAAAACAAAACAAAAAAAAAACAACTTATAATTTGATTGAATGAAAAATGAAGTGGGAGACCACTGTCCTAAAAGTAAAACTGGTTTTAGAATGGACTTTGTTGAAAGTACAGTTTGCATCTCTGACACATGGAAATTACAGGGTATGTGTTTGACTACGGAGTGTGTTTTTCCATCTGATTTCAGTGATATGAGTATAAAGTTAGAAAAGTGATCAGATCCCCTAGGCTGATTCATAAAAGGGGGAAAAAACTTACTTGAATAAACTGATTTTGCTTTACAGGAAAAGCCTTCTTAAAATGGAGACTTTTATGACACGTATTCTGATTAAGTACGGACTCATCTCTTTGCAATTGCAACTTGTAGGAGCAAAGAAGAGATGGCCCTTTTGTGAGAGTTTTAGAAACGGGAAACAGCAGGATTGATTAGATTAATAAAGTTTGTTGCCTCAAAATTATAGTGTCTTGGGTGTAACAATCATGTGATGTTTTCAGGTGATCAGTCCCCAAGCCTTTGCTTGGCTATCTCAACTTCGTCATCAGTGGGAGGACATTCAGAAGCACTGCTTTGTTCATATTTGTGATGCCCAGTTCCAGTACTTCTATGAATATTTAGGAAATGGTCCTCGGCTAGTGATCACTCCTCTAACTGACAGGTAAGTGTGACAAGTTGGAGTCTGATGGGAGAAAGTGAGCCAGAAAAGTCCCCGAATGTGGGTAAAGCTATGTGACATGCAGCAGAACGGAGTAAGAGAAAATGCTGAACGAACTTGGAAGGTGTGAAAGCTGTGTGTAAGTGTACTAATGAAGAGACAGAGTAGATGCTGACTTCAGTTAGAGATAAGGTCAAGAGGACCAAATGAGAGAAGCAGAAGTTTAGGCAATATGCAATCCTGACAATATGCAAATCATGAAATCACGAGCAGATTAATATGGTGGAAGACAGGGCTCTTGATCTCCGCGTCCATTCCCTCCGATTGTCCATGGCTAACATCTTCAGACCAGGGTCTGTAGCCATCCCCCACCCCCCCGTGTCCCTTTATCAAAAGTGTAAACATAGGAATTGCCTACATGCAGATTCATTTTTGAAGGGATACCTACAGTGAGAGGAAGAAAAGACTGGGAACGTAGGTCCGTTAAATGATTTAACAAACACTTAGGAAGCCTGGTGCTGAGTACTCCTCCAGACTTAAACACGCAGGGTTCCTGGTCTCACACAAAGTACTTTCTAGTTGACTGTGGCACGTGAGTGGCTGGGAATGAAGAGGAATAATAACTAAGTTAACAAAGTTATTTTAGTAGTATATGCTATGACAAAAATAAAACAGGATGATACGTTACAAGGTATCTTGGATGGAGAGTCTGCTGTAGATGGTGCAAGTTAGGACCCAAATGATACCGAGGAAGCTATGCAGACATCCTGGGGCAGAAAGTGACAGGCACAGACAAGTGCAGAGTTGCTAAAACAGGGAGGGGTTTGGCCAGTTCAAGAGGTAGATATAGAGCCAGTGTGATTCAAGTATGTCAAGGGACTGGGGTTACCATTATTAGAAGTTCATTGCCACTTGATTCTATATACACATGGTCAGAATGCTGTAGAAGCAAGGATATGTCACATTAGTAAGGAATTCCCTATCAGTGTTCCAGCCTCTGCTGGATTACTTGGTGTGTGTGTGGAAGGGAAGTGCATTAATTTGTTGGCATTCCTGGAAGAAAAAACATCTCAAAATCACAGGAGTGTTCCCAATTATGTGGTATCATCATACCATACAATTTATCTGGGAATGAAAGTATAGACTTTCGTAGACACTACAGAAAGCATGACTTTAGATAAGTTAGTAAAGCTGGCTTGTATTGATGATCTTGTATTGATGATCACTACCTTTGTGATTGTTCTTGCTTGTATTAATCTCATGAGTTCATCACCAATAAATGCAATTCTATTTTTTTTTTTTTTAAAGATTTGAGAGAGAGCACGTGTGTGTGCGAGAACGGGAACACAAGGGGAGGGTCAGGGAGAGGGAGAAAGAGAATCCTTAGCGTATTCCCTGCAGAGGGCAAAACAAGATGTGAGGCTCCATCCCATGACCGTGGGATCATGACCTGAGTGGAAACCAAGAGTCGGACGCTTAACCAACTGAGCCACCCAGGCGCCCCTGTAATTCTTTCTCTAATTCAGTTCTCTTTAACTTGTTCCTAACTGAAATTCCGTCTTCCCTATCTTAATTGGTTAATTTATGCACGTTTTTCAGTGTGAGAAATTAAAACTTGGACCTTGACAAAATCACTTGAGAATCGTCCAGACTGCAAATAGTGAGAGTCTGCTGCAGATGCGCCATGATCTGTAAAGCTGAGAAGAAGGAAGATCCGGGGTGTAGGAGGAAAAGGGAGGAGACACTTGAAAGTGGGCCAGTATGTGGGACCAATAGCGTATTGGCTTTTTAATCTAAACAAACAAACAAACAAATCACTGTGTGCTTTATTTGCAAGTTGAAAGGAAGCTGAATATTCCTTTAGACGGAGTGAGCGGCGCTGCAGGAGACATTCACTTTGCATGCATTTCTTTTCCATTTCACTTTTTTGGGTTGTTTACTAGTTGTTTACCTTCACACAGCAATGCCTTTTAGACACACTCGCTGTATCTCATTTGGTGTTGACCTTCCCTTTGTGTGGTAGGCGGGCTGCTTCCCTGTGTGGACAGGTTGAGAGACACAGGTCAGCAGTGCGTAACTGAGAGTTACCTGCGAGAGTGCCAGGGGCACGGGTTAGGAGCAGAAGGCTAAGCCGTCACCCAGAGACCCAAAATAGAATGGCTGCCATTACACAGACGCTGGTGTGTCCCTTGTGTCACAGTCTAGAGGTGAGCGGTTCCACCGTAGAGCCCAGCACGTGGCCAGCGTGCCAGATGTGACTTCCACTTTGTGTCAGCCAGGGAACAAGAGTAAAGCATCTAGAAGGGGGTGCTGTGGGATTTGTACATGGCCATTTCAATGCATAGTATGTTGGTTGGAGCTTGGCCACTGAGGGGTTCCTGCCTGGAAGGTGGTGGGAAAGGTTGTCTATGTCCACATGTCCAGCCAAAAGTTGAACCGTGAGAAAAGATGTTGGGGGGATAGTCCACCCTATAAAAAAATGTTATAATTCCTACGTTAGAGGTCAGTCTTTCCATTCCATATGCATTGAAAGGTGCAATTAAAGATGGGCTGGCTGTAAAATCTAGAAACACTTTACATTTTCCTAAGGAACTGCTTCTGTTTGCATTGTACTCTGACTTTCTTCAGGCATTTGCCTTGGGCATTCTTAATAGAGCCCTCGTATTACAGAGGAGAAATCGGAGGCATGTTGATGTCGAAAGACTTGTTTAAGATTAACATCTGATGGAGGCGCCTGGGTGGCTCAGTGGATTAAGCCTCTGCCTTCGGCTCAGGTCATGATCCATGGGTCTTGGGATCAAGCCCTGCATCGGGCTGTCTGCTCCAAGGGGAGCCTGCTTCCTCCTCTCGGCCTGCCTCTCTGCCTACTTCTGATCTCTGTCTGTCAAATGAGTAAATAAAATCTTTAAAAAAAAAATAAATAAAGATTAACATCTGATGATTGGCAAAGTAGAACCTGGTCCCCAGTTTTCAGATCTCCATGCAAATGTCTTCTTATTAGGTCCACTGTCCATACTGAGATAGAATTAATTTATGGAAACCTCAGTGGATCCTTGCCATGTGTTCGTTTTTTCTTCTTTTACACATATCAAATTCTGTCTTTGCATAGTTCTCCTCAGTCTGAGAACCTCTGAATCTTTCCTGCAAAAATAGGTATATTTTCATAATCTAAATGCATGTGGCAACACATGCAGAATGAATTCCTGACATACATTTTAATGTAGCAAATTGTCTTTTGTGTATTTGCTTTATACATTGAAATATGTATATATTTGCATACTCTGCATGTATATGTATTTACATATCTCTTAATGTATTCATTAAATAGCAATTTAATGAAGTCAATGTTTAATTCATTCAACATTGAAGATTTCTGTTTTTCTTTTATAAACAATGGTTGGGGATGTTGTCTGCCATATTAATAGTGTCTTTACCTGGACACATCAGAAATTCAGTAGCATTGGGAATCAGGTGTTACTTGTATCAATGCATAGTTCTTAGGAAATGAGACAAAGCAGTACATGCTTTATTCTTTTTAAGTAGCCTACCTAAAATTCTGTATAAAACATTATTCTGACTCTTATTATTGCTATGAACAAATCATGGGTTTATCACTATTTTGTGTTAGTACCACATTCTAGACCCTGACTTCTTAAACTAAAGAAAAAGTTAGATTGCTCCTCATGTTCTCTAAAAATCTCACGTCAGACTGTAATATTTGTGCTGTCAATGATTTAAAGGTGTTACATCACTTTAACTCAGTCACTTCATTTAACCATGAGTGGAGCTCCAGCTGGCCCAGCCGGTACTGGGAAAACAGAAACCACCAAAGATCTTGGACGTGCCCTTGGCATGATGGTTTATGTATTCAACTGCTCAGAGCAAATGGACTACAAAGTGAGTGAGTTAGAAAATGCTACATTCTAACAATATTATCCCAGATTTGGAGTGATGGAAACTAAGCTCAAAACCCTCGTCTGTGAAATTCTTAATGCCTTGCTCTGTGATTTAGTCCATAGGAAATATCTATAAGGGATTGGTGCAGACAGGGGCCTGGGGCTGCTTTGATGAGTTCAATCGAATTTCTGTGGAAGTCCTATCTGTGGTGGCCGTCCAGGTGAAACTGATACACGATGCCATCAGAAACAGGAGAAAGAGGTGAGTAGTGCCTGGCTTCCTTCTGTTGTTACCGAGAGGAAGGAAGACAGTCAGCCTCATCTTGCCCTTTTCTTGCTGCCTCTCCCTGTCTCAGGAAATGCCTTAAAGAAGAGAGACTGGCTTATTTTGAAGGATGAGTTTGAATAACCTCCCATTTTTTAGTGTTTTTTTAAAATTGTTGACTACACCAAAAGTGTATACCTTAACACCAGAAAAAACTAACACCCTCAACAGTGCTGAATCCACTTACCGGTTCTCAGTCATGATTGGACTTGACCTTCTGGGGGCATTGGACACACCTGATCCTTCCCTTCTGCAGGGCACACTTCTTCTCGTAGGTTCCAGGCCACCACCATCCTCTTGGTTTTCTCCCTCCCTCAGGAATGCTGTAGGGCTGATTTCTTCTCCTTTTCAAAATTGGAAAACAGGGGCTACCATATGAATGACGATGATCGCTAAATCCAGAGCACTTGGACAAGTGTCTGACACCTAGTAAGCACTGTGTCAGTGTTTGCTCTTATTTTTTCTTGGTAGTATTTCCCGACCTTATTAATAGTGGATGCCACAGGCCTCAATCTTCAGGTCTAGAGCCCTTCATGATTTCACCCTGTCACATGGCTTTGGGAAGCATCTGTTTGCTTCTGGCTGCCAGATACCCAGACTTTGTTTCTCTGATACCTAGACCTCCAAAGACCGTGCTTCTAGGGCATCTCAAGACTACCTGATGTCCTGTGGGCCTGTTAGATTTAATAGATCTGAAATCAGATCTGGTCTGGTCTGGTCTCTCCAGCAGCACCTGCGTGCTTGTTGTTCCTGCCCTGACCATCCCAACCCACACAGTCTGCTGGTTCCTCCATTACTTCAGAAACCTCCCAAATATCTCCAGAGCCTAAGAACTTCTAATGTGATGCCATACTCTAAAAGATAAAACATGACTGGCACTTGGGGTCTGATGGCTTAATTTGAGAAATAAGTATTATAGGGGTGCCTGGGTGGCTCCGTTGGTTAAGCACCTGTCTCTTGGTTTGGCTCAGGTCATGATCTCAGGGTCCTGAGGTTGAGCTCTGTGTCAGGCTCCATGCTCAGTAGGACATGTTTGTCCCTCTCCCTCCCCCTCTCTTCCTCCCTGCGCTGGCTCCATCTCTGTGAAAAAAAAAAAAAAAATTAAAAAAAATAAGTATTATAGCACTCAATTGTGGTTTTCCTTATAACATTTTTTGTATACAAGGCAATCTCATTTTTCTGGCCTTCCCACTTACCCCCCCCCCCCAACTTCTTAGGGTATTTTGCTGAGCTAGTTGTCTTGTCCACAGGAACACCTCAGTCTCCCAGTGAGGGACGGCTTAGCTAGCCCCTTGAAACTGTGACTCTGTTACAGAGGTTTCCAGATTTTGTTGATCACATCTGGATATTTCCTCCTCGTAGAAAACTCTCAGTCCTTCTGCGACATGGCTCTGGGATACCAGTTGGGAAACCAGTGACCACGTGGCTGCTCCCTTACCTGCCCCCACTCTGAGGCCACGTGAGAGAGGGTAGATTCTTTCCTCTTTGACTGCCCCTGCCTGCATATTTTTAGTTTTTAGTCAAAATCTTAGCATTTAATGTAACTCTGATGTCATTTGAGACCGTCCTTTCTAATGGAGACTTATGTAGCTGACCCATACAAGGGTTCCTGGACACTCCCAACCCCACTTACGAGTCGTTTGCTCTCTGTCCATGTCTGTGTGTATGAGTTGTACCTGTTGATTGCATGCTAGCCCAGGGGCAGAGGCCCAGGCTGCTTCGTGGTTTCATGCATTTCATTACATGCTCTTTACATCCGAGGACTGAATCAGTAGGGCCGTGCCTCAGTGAAGCCCACAGGCATCTTGCTGGCTCTGCCCCGTCAAGGTCCATACTCTTGACTGTGGCTGTTCCTACTGTGTCTCACTGGAGAGCAGTCAGGGACTCTGTTAGACTAGTTTCCTCTCTGTGAGCGGCTCTGCCAGGCCTGTCTGCCTTCCCTGGCCGGATCGGCTAGGAATGAAGGTTTCTCCACTCCTACCTTGGCTACACAAAATCCATCTTCCCTTAACTGTCTAGTACCTAAGAAACTCTTTGTCCTAAAAATTGTGCTTGTCTCTTCACTCTCCGCGCCCTGACATCAGCCCATCTCCTCGGCCGCTTCAGCCCTTCTCTGTAGCCTTTTCTCTCTCTCTAAGAGAAGATCTTGCACTTTGTCCTTAACTGTCATTTGAAAGTTTCCTTCTATTTGTCCCTCACTTTGGCTCCTCCATCCATGGCCCAGTCCATTGCCCGGGCTGTCGACAGTCTAACTGGGCCCTTGCAGATGTTCCTACAAATCTTTCCCTGCTTCCCCAGTGCCTTTAAGTGATGAGAATAGTACTAGTCATAGCTAACATCTCTTGAGTATTTACCATATTCTAGGCATTGTCCTCTTAGCCATTTATATGTATAAACTCTTTTATAAATTTTTTATTAACAGAGAGAGAGAGAGAGAGAGTGCAGAAGTAGGCAGAGAGGCAGGCAGAGAGAGGGGAAAGCAGGCTCCCTGCTGAGCAGAGAGCCTGATACAGGCCTCAATCCCAGGGATTATGACCTGAGATGATGACCTGAGCCAAAGGCAGAGGCTTAACCCACTGAGCCACCCAGGTGCCCTGCATAAACTCTTTTAATCCTCATTTAATTTAACAAGGTGGGTAATGTTCTTATCCACCCCCCCCTTTCCTTCTTACGAGGGAATTAGCATGTGTCTCAAGTGATAGAGCTGGTTTCCGAACACTCACAGGCCAGTCGTCAGCAGGGACTTGCTGCATAAACGGGAGGAAAGGTAGGAGGGAGTGAGCGGGGACGGTGAGCAGAGTGAACCAAGAAGCCACTCTCACCTCGCACCATGGCTATTTTCTGTCTTCACAGTATCCCATTCAAGGGGCCGCAGCCCACGTTGAAGGCACAAATGACATGACCTTTCAGTTGACTGTCAACATAGTAAAGTCCTTCTTTCTCTAATCCAGCCTGTATGGTTGTGCTCACATAGAAAAGAGTTCCTGCCACATTTGTAACTCTTGGTGGGGAAGGGAGTGCGTTTTTAATACTCATGCTTCAAAACATCTTCAGAATATGTATGCACAGGAGTTTCAAAGAAAATCCCGGGGAATCAACAGCTCCCTAATAATACTTTGCATTTTGCCACGGTCTGCATTTGTCAATGTGTTGTCACATTCAAGGAGCTCGTTTAATTCCGTCAACATTCTTCTTACGGTAGATTTGTATTTCTCGGGGAAGCCGTCACACTGAAGCCATCCGTTGGAATATTTATTACTATGAACCCAGGATATGCTGGTCGAACCGAATTACCGGAAAATCTCAAAGCTCTTTTCAGGCAAGTGTTAAGCTGGGCGGTTTAGCATCTGGAACACTCATGCCACCTAACGTTGCTGGTTTGCACTGTTAAATGATTTGTTTTTCCTTGTGAATCCCTATGGAGAACCTCTTATTATATCTTTGGATTCCCTGATAGCAAGAACTTTGGTCATGATGAATGAACTCTTTTGAAATATGAAGCCAGAACTTAAAATCATTACTTAAAAGTTACAGGGTACATTTGAACACTTAATATCAGCTCTGTGTTATACATAATATTATTTAAAGTTTTTAGCAATTATGGAATATTTAGAAAATATAGGAAAGAATAAAGAAAAGGTGATAGCTTTACCACCCAGAAATGATGATTGTTATATTTTTTTTCTGGTCTCTTTACAATGTAGATTTTATGGAGTTAAGATACGAGGTTAGGTACGATTTTTATTTATTTATGGTTTAATATTTTGATATAAGTAGATTATCGTCTTATCAGAAGTTCCTTAGAAATGCTCCTTTATGTAACTTCAAAATAGTGTCTCTCATGGTTTGTCCATAATTTTCTAAACTGTTCCCTGTTTTCTGGCATGAAGGGTTTGTGTTTTTCTTTTCGGTTTTTTTATGATCATAAAAGAGCAGACTATAAACATCTCTTCACCGGAAGAGTTACTTTTTTCAGATTATTACCCAGAACAGATTCCTACCTCTGGAACTACCTGGTGAAAGATTAAAATATCTACTGACGACCTGCTTTCCAAAAATATTTCACCAACAGACACTCTTATTAACAGCCCGTCAGAGAAGCTGTGCTGTGTCTGAACCAGTTATGTTTAACTCCGATTGTAAATCAGAGCTGCTCAGGTATACTTTCCTGTAAGAAGACGCGCGCATCTCAGGTTACAGTTTGTGAAAACGTCACCTCAGTCACAGTGCGGAATATTTCCGGCACAGCCAGAAGTTGTCTTGTGCCCCTCTGAAGTGAATCCCCCCACACCATGGAATGTGTTTTCTGGGCCTTGAGGTTGAGGGCGTCTTTCCTAGAGCTAATGTCCAGTGGAACCGCCCAGTGTTGACTTGTTTGTGTTATTAGCCTCTTTCCTGGAACACCAAAGTTGGGGGATTCTTCCCAGTTGAGTGTCGCAGGAGTTCCTCTTGGTAGGTGGTTAACACTCTGTCGTGGAGACACACTACCATCTGTGTCTTTTCACCAGTTGGTGGATGCTTGGGTTGTTTCCAGTTTGGGGCTCTTAGGAATCAAGCTGCTGTGAACATTCATCTACGATCTTTGTGTGAACATACATTTTCTTTTGGGTAAATATCTATGAATGACGGCCGCATGGTAAATGTGTGTTTGACGTCATCAGAGTCTGCCACTCTGGTTTCTGAGGGGGTTGTACTGTCACCTTCTCACCATCAGTGTATAAGAATTCCACTTGCTCTGCGTTCTCATCAAAACTTCGTACATGCAGTCTTGTCGGTTTTAGCCAACCCAATAGATAAGTAGTGGTGGGTCATTGTGGGTGTCGTCTGCTGCATTTCCATGATGGCTAATGATGTTGAACATTTTCTTGCATAATGTACCGGCCATTCCCACACTTCACTTCTGTGAAGGGCTGTCCTCTGTGGGCTTCCTTAAATTCTTGTGTCACAAATATTTTTTTTCTCTTCACTTGTGGCTTGTCTTAATTTTCTTAATGGTGTCCATCAAAGGTAGCAGTTTTAAATTAGATGAAGTGCAATTTATCTGTTTGCTCTTTAAAATAGGCTAGTGAAGAAAGTTTGACTAATCCCATGTTGCAAAATTTTTCGAGTATGTGTTCTTCCAGAAGTGTTGTTTTATAGTTTTCGTGTGTTTTCTCCTTTTTTCTGTTGAGGTGCTGGATGATATTGACTGATTTTTCAAATGCTAAACAATTCTTCAATGTTATATTCCTGGGATAAACGCCACTTGGTCAGGAGACCAAGCCTTTTTGCGTGAAAAGCCTTTTTATATTTGTTGCTGGGTTGCATAGGCTACTACTTTTTTAAAGATTTTGAAATCTATGCCAGGAGGGATGTTGGTCTGTAGTGTACTTTACATATTATTTTTATCTGGTTTTGGCATTAGGGTGACACTGACCTTGTGTAATGAGTTGGCCATTTTCTGATCTATTTTCTTGAGTTTGTGTAGGGTTGGTATTATTTACCCCTTAAATACCCGATAGAATTAGTAAATTAAGCCATCTGGGCCTAGATTTTCCTTTGTGGCAGTTTTTTTCAGAGCTAAACTCAATTTTTTTAGTAGATACGGAGTCATTCAGATTTTTTTTCCTTCTTGAATTAGTTTTGATAATTTGCATCTTTTAAGAAATCTCTCCACATGATCTAGATTATTGAATGCATGGACATTCATTTATGATATTCCCTTGTGATCGGTCGTGAGATTCTGTGGTCCATGGGAGTCGTGGGTCATTTGTGTCTTCTCTCCTTCCCTTGCCTTGTTGAGCTAGAGGCTTGTCTGTTACATTTTTAAAGAGCTCTCTGCTGTTCACAGTATATATTGTTGTTCACTGTCTGCCTTAAAAAGGATACACTGCCTAACCTATAATGTAAGAACCTCTAGTTTTTAGTGGGATTTCTTTTGAGTTTAAAATTTGCTTGTCCATCCATCTGTTTAACCATGTTTCATTTGTATTTTCTTCTCATTTTTATACTTTAAAAATGCGCTTTATTTATTAAGAACTTCTTTTGGCAGATAATAGGAATATTTAAACTGAATTCTTTTTCCAGTTACCTACTCTAGCGTGCTTTACTGAATATTTTCCTTTCCTCCTAGATGCTTTGTCAAGCATGGCAGCTCTGTGATGTCTGTTTTTCTTAAAAAATGATTTCAGAGAATAATATCGTAGCAATGTCATGATTATAGAATAATTTGATTTGAAACTTAAACCTCTATGCAGTGTTTTTCCATTTGCCTCCTGGTTCATCTCCTGCCTGTTTTCACTTGGGTCTTTAAGCTTAAGCTTGAAATTGTTTGACGACATTTTCCTGAACTTGGTCTAACTAAGGACGCATCACTGATGTTGGGATGCTAGTACTTGCATCTGCAAAGGTTGAAGGACAATTTGGATGACGCTAGTAGCGTTTGTGAGTGGAGGCAGTGTGCCTGAGCCTTAAGAGCCCCATGATTCCACCCCTGACCTGCCATGGGGCCTGAGGCGTGTGCTTACCCCGCTCAGAACCTTGGCCTGCACCTTGGCAAAATACAGGTGAGAAGAGTAGCCACTTCCTAGAGTTGTGTGAATTAAGGGAGAGAGTGCGTGAAAAGCCTGTAGAACCTGTACAGCAGGAAGAAAGTGCTCAGTAAATTCAAGTTACAATAGTAATGTATGTACTGGGCCAGACAACTTACTACCTTTTCTGTCCCCTATTTCCTGTTGATCTTTACTGCTTCTATTGTATGATAGAGTACAAAACGTGGAGGAAATGCGGGCTTAGTTTAAATAGAAGGACTCGGCGCAGATGCCAAGGAACAGGCATGTTCAGCGTGAAAATTAGATATGCATGAAGCCGACTGTAATTTTATCTACAAGAGCAGGTGGATGAATATTACTGGGCTATGCACTTCACGGTGTCTAAAATCCCAGGCTTGCTTACTTACTTGGTTCCTCCTTTGCACTTCAGTTGAATGTAATTTTTTTCAGACGTCGCTTTAAATGGCAGTGGTCTTTGAGAAAGACTTTCTGGAAGTCTCCCTCCAAAAAGGGGATTTAAACATGACATTTCAGTAAATTTTTATCTTAAAAGTCTAACCTCGGGGCACCTGGGTGGCTCAGAGGATTAAGCCTCTGCCTTCAGCTCAGGTCATGGTCTCAGGGTCCTGGGATCAAGCCCCGCATCGGGCTCTCTGCTTGGCAGGGAGCCTGCTTCCCCCCCGCCCCCCGCCTGCTTCTCTGCCTACTTGTGATCTCTCTCTCTGTGTCAAATACATAAAATCTTAAAAAAAAAAAAAATGTTAACCATGCTGGCCTCAGGAGGCGGCACACCAGAACTGGCCCGTACCACCTGGAAAGAGCCCATGGTTAAATTTTCATTGGAACTTAAATTTTGGAGTTTGTGGTTAAGCATGGCTGCTGATAGAAACTAAATTATATGGCCTTATGGTTGTACTCAAAACGCATCGCTGCCTAATTGAATTTCTGTGTTTAGTATTGATGCTCTCAGATCCTTTCTATCTATTTTGTCTGCGTGGTGGTGTGCTACTGTGCCTCTCTTCCCAAGCCCATGTTGCTAGATGGAGGTTAGCCATGCTGGAGGTATTTATTGCATGGAAACCAGCAGACGTTCTATTTTGGAGAGCTGGTCATTAAACATTGACAAGCCTAGCGCTGGCCATGGGTAAAGGTGGCCTCTATCACCGGATACCACATCCCTTTCTGCAGGGACAACTTGTAGGAGTGGACTGGATATACTTAGAGATTTCCCTTAAACTCCTACACCCATTCTTCTGCCTTTTCACACATTCCATAGTTGCCTACATTATCTAGTAACAAATGGGACATTTTTTTAGTTGAAATGAAGGGTCTTGTTAACTGTGACGGACAGAGGTAATTGTGAGTTGCTTGGGAACGGTGAGAATATGCATACAAATTAATCAATTGATTTCAGCAATTTGTACTTACTACCTTATAACATTAGAAAGCTGATTCTCTTACTCACTTTTTAGGCCCTGTGCCATGGTGGCCCCTGACATCGAGCTAATCTGTGAAATCATGTTAGTGGCTGAAGGGTTTACAGATGCTCGTTCATTAGCCCACAAGTTCGTCACATTGTACACACTCTGCAGGGGGCTCCTCTCCAAGCAGGTGAGTGGTTTTTCCCTTTGGCTTGGTTTTTACGTCCCATTAAAACTGCTTTGGAAATACAGATGCTGGGTAGTCTGTCACTCACAGGACGGTTAGATGTTTTAGAGTAATTTTTTTTATTTTCTGTAAAATTTTGAAAATCTTTATTGTACAGTTCTAAATTTTTTTCTAAAATTAAATTTGAGACATTTTAAGTTGACCATTTTTAAAAAAATATTTTATTTATTTGAGAGAGAGTACAGGAAGTGGAAGGGGGGGTGGCGAGGGGCGTGGGGAGAAGCAGACTCCCTACTGAGCAGGTAGCCAATTTTGGGATGGGCTCGATCCCAGGACCCCAGAATCATGACCTGAGCTGGAACCCAGGATCGTGACCTGAGCTGCAGTCAGACACTTACCTAGCTGAGCCATCCAGGTACACCTTAAGTTGATTGTTTTATTGGAACTTTGTACAGTTTTTAATCGATGGGCTCTGTGATTTTCTTTAACCTTCAGCAGTGCTGTAATTATACATGGAATTTTATGATGTGTCCTTTTCTTGGTGAGAACATTATTTTCTAGTAAGGGATGGCAGGACTGTCCATAGAGTCAAAAGAAGTAAAAGCTGATTTTCCGAAGAACCCTTCAATAAATTTTAAATGAAAAATTCTTTCGTTTTGGTGGTCATGTTTTATTTGCAGGTGGGGTTGGCTTCTTTGTTTTTTGTTTTTACTTTGGCTCCGTAAGTCCCTAGTCTCTGAAGTGGGTCAAACTTACTCTTTACTCTCCTCACTAGCTTGGATTTTTTTCTTTTTTTTTTTTTTTTTAGTATAGTTGAAAATGATGCTACATTCATTTTAGGTCTGCAGCATAATGATGCGATATCTCTATATGTTATGTCGTGGTCACCACAAGTGTATCTGCGCCTGTCACCCTACAAGGCTCTGCCAGTACCACTGACTGTATTCCCTGCGCTGTGCCTTTATTCCTGTGCGGTCCCTAGCTTCTTGATCTTTCACCGAAGCTGCTGATGTTCTACAGAAATGAGTATCAGTATCAGTATCAGCCTCGTTATTTTTAAATTCAGCTTCGTGGCCACCTTTGACTTCAGTCTTTTTTTTTTTAAGATTTTATAATTATTATTATTATTGACAGAGACAGAGATCACAAGTAGGCAGAGAGACAGGCAGAGAGAGAGGAGGAAGCAGGCTCCCTGCTGAGCAGAGAGCCCGATGCAGGGCTCAATCCTAGGACTCTGGGATCATGACCTGAGCCAAAGGCAGAGGCTTTAACCCACTGAGACACGCAGGCACCCCTTTTGATGACCTTTCATTAATTCCTGGTGACATTATTTTGCAACTCTTCCAGCATGAAAGCATTAAAATGCCACAGTTAGAGTCACATAGTTACCTGTACTGACAGAGGTACTCATTCTAATTACCTGTTGCTGAGGCAGAATTTGGGATGTGAGAGAGAAATTCATGTTGTCATTTTAGTGAATTTAATAATACAGAAAAATGTTTATGACAGCGTTGCATGCAGAAAACAGCATACCAAACTAGATGTGATATACAACTTACATGTGCTTTCTATTTTAGACTCTGCATTGTATACATGCTCACACACACACACACCCACACATACACACACATATATGTATGTATATAGATATACATATGTTTGTGCTTTTTAATTTTTGTCTCTGGGTATTAAGACTAAGTATTTTTTATTTTTCTCCCTGTTTGTAATTTCCTTTTTATTTTTATTTTTTTAAAGATTCTGTTTATTATTTATTTGACAGACAGAGATTACAAGTAGGCAGAGAGGCAGACAGAGAGAGAAGAAGGGAAGCAGGCTCCCTGCTGAGCAGAGAGCCCAATATGGGGCTCGATCCCAGGACCCTGGGATCATGACCTGAGCTGAAAGCAGAGGCTTTAACCCACTGAGCCACCCAGGTGCCCCAATTTCCTTTTTATTTTTGCAAGGAGCTCGTTTTAATTTTACTATGGGCAGGAGTCAGAAGAAAGGGATGTCACTGAACCCAAACAACACAGAGTTGCAACCACATCTATTCCCTGTGGTCCTGTTTAAACATTTAGTGAGCATTTCCTATATCCAAGTAATATGTCTGTTGCCAGTGATGAAGAAGGTAAACAAGAGCAAATGAAGCAAAGCCCTCCGATTCCTGAGTTCGGAGGACTTGGGAGATTCGGTTTATGTGAAATAAAATCACGAGAAGTTGATCATAGGTAGAAGAGGGAGGTGTTGGGAGTAAAAGAAGAGTTGCGAGAAGTGCTCTCCGATTGGGCCAGTGTCATGGATGAGATGAGGGAAGGCAGAGAGACCAGGACAGAAGGGCCGAATTAGGAATACTCGCTGGTACTTTTCTAAGCTGGAGGGATGGATTTAAGAAGAACCAGTGGATGTCTTTTTAAAAATAATTATTTGTTTAAGAGAGCATGCCCATGTTGAGGGGGACAGGGCAGAGGGACAGGGAGAGAGAGAATCTCAGGCAGACTCCCCGTTGAGGGCAGACCCTGATGTGGGGCTTTGTCTCATGACCCTGAGGTCAAGACATGAGCTGAAATCAAGAGTTGGACGCTTAACTCCTGAGTCACCCAGGGGCCCCACCCGTGGACATTTTTAAAATTCAAGTTAATTTTTATTTAAATTCAATTAGTCAACATGCAGTACATTACTAGTTTCCAATGTAGAGTTCAGTGATTCATCAGTTGCGTGTAACCCCTAGTGCTCGTCACATTACGTGCCCGGCTTAATGCCCATCACCCAGTTACTGCATCCCCGAACCCCCGCCCCTCCAGCAGCCCTCAGTTTGTTTCCTGTAGTGACCAGTGGACGTTTTTGGCCGATGGAGTGAAGCAGTGAAGATGGTGAAGATTATTGTAGTGCTTGTTGCATTCACATGCTTAGGAGAGTCCCCAGATCCTCTTAAACCTGGATCCGCAATTTCTTCTACCTCCTCTCCTTTAATGTTCTTACTGCACTGACTCAGCACCCCTCTGGCCTCCACACTCCTGGCTTTCCCCCTTCCCTCCTCACCACAAGCCCTAGTCTCCTCCTGCACCAGTGGCTCTCCACTGATTATTTTTACCATGACCCATGGCAAATACTGCTTATTCTGTTGAGCTCAGGAATGCAGCCATGTGTGTTATATGCATAGCTGTGAAACAAGAATTTTCACCCAACACTCCTTACCTTTCCTATTTGGAGTACATTCTGGTATTTTTCATTCTATTCTGTTCTGTTTTATTTCCAGGAGAAATGATGGTCAAGACCTACTAAATTGAATTTACTAATGCACTAATGGATTGAAGAACATATTTATACATGGATATATTGTTTCACTGCCCACAAAGCATTAACTCGTTTCATTCCTACAATAGCCCTGTGAAGTGGTTAGATTCATTTATGTGCCTTTTTATAGACGATGATACTTGGAGAGGGCAGTGATTTTCCCACAGGCATTGTTGGAATATATCTGAAGAAGAACCCAACTCTGTGGGTTGTAGATAAAAGGCAAAAGACAGTAGGCCTGTTTTATGTGATCAGCCCGTTAACTCATTGTCCCCTTCCTGAGCACATGTCCTGGGCAGTGCCGGGACCTAGAAGACAAAAGGGAATAGATCTGGGGTCTGTTCTCCAGGAGCTCTGAGCCTGTGAAAGGCATCTTCCATCGGGATTATGTAAAAGTCTCAAAGGAGAGGTACTATTTTATCACCAAGTTTCAATACTATAGCTTGGACTGTGTTCAACACCAACATCAGTGCTAGAGCATCCGAGTGATGAAGAGGTAGAGTAGGGGCGCCTAGTGGCTCAGTGGGTTGAGCCTTTGTCTTAGGCTCAGGTCACAATCTCAGGGTCCTGGGATTGAGCCCCGCATTGGGCTCTCTGCCCAGCAGGGAGCCTGCTTCTCCCTCCCTCTCTGCCTGCCTCTCTGCCTACTTGTGATCTCTGTCAAATAAATAAAATCTTAAAAAAAAAAAAAAAAAAAGAGGTAGAGTACTTAGGCCAAGTAGAGATCTGAGCCTGGGAGGGGTGGACTCACAGGACTGTCCACTGAACTGAAGAAGGGGCCATGTTTGGAGGTGAAAACGCACAGGTAGTTCAACTCCTGAGTTAGCAGGTTTCTGGGGAGAAGAGCCGGGAAGGCAACTGGAGCCTGGGGCACACGCTGCAGCTCCGTGCTGTGGGCAGAGATCTGCTGACAGAGGCAGAGAGCCAGAGGGAAGAGGCAGGAGGAAGCTGAAGGGACATGGTTTCCACAGTTGCGAAGAGGAGAGGAAAACACTACTCCATACCCTTAAAGCGTGTATTTATCTGAACTCTTTTCTTAGAGCTTTTGGCTTCTACCTCTGGAATGAGAATCTTACTCCCTCACAAAATTTTTGAGAAAATATAACCTATGTTTTGATTTTTAGGATCATTATGACTGGGGACTTCGCGCTATTAAATCTGTGTTGGTTGTAGCTGGCTCTCTGAAACGAGGAGATAAAAATAGACCCGAAGATCAGGTACCGCAGTGCTGACTTGGTTCTGGGGCGTGAGTGGCTCAACAGCTTCACAGAAATGAGAGTGTATACCTGGATGAGGCGCCGTGCCTAGAGCAACTTTGAACAAATAGAATCTCTGTTTCTGTAGAACATCCCGAGGACGGGCATTTCTTACGTTATTAAGGATATGACTACAGGAAGGAAAAGGGGGCTTTCTAGGCGCTTCTGAGGTAGCAGCTACAGAAAATATTTTAGCCATCATAATCACATAATTCAGCAATCACTGGTTGATTTCCTCTGAGGAACATTTAGAAAATCTGATTAATTGATTTGGGAAATTAATCCTGAAAAGTCAGTGAAAACATAATCTCACGGGGTGAAGTGCGTCTCTTTCGTGGGCATAAGATGAGCGTGAGGAATGGAACGGGAAGAGTGGTCGCCTGACACCAGTGAAATGCTCAGGTGGTTAGTCACAGCGGCTGGGGCGGTGTTCGATCCCAGCTGGGGGATAGAACAATAACTGCTGCCTTCTCTAATTTTTTTGGAAGCATTTTTCCTTTATTAAAGAGTGAGAACAGTGGCTCTGAAGCACTGTATATATTCTGTATGGCTTCAGAAGTTGAAAACAATCTATTCCTGTGAGTTTCTTTTCGTGTTAAAGGACACTTACATAATTTCTACTTCCAAAATGCTTTCCTCTTCCTCTCAGTCATAATTCTCTGCTGGGTAGGATTTTCTTGCCTTTCTTTGCTATGTTATCAGTGTTTTTGCATCGCTTATCTCTTTCTGTAAAAGTCATGCTGATGTTCAAGTTACTGCTTTTAAAATCTAAAGCCCTCTTTGGTTTTCAGCCAATACAAGAACAAATACCCACACTAAAAAGGGTTCGGTTCGCAGAGATTCTCTTTGAAGACAATGAGCTGATAGGCCTGGTTAATTATATCCTGGAGTTTGAGGATTAAAGAGGGAAGAGCCTTAGACTCTTTGTCAAGATCAAAACAGTTGCCGGAACAGAGCCTGCTCCCTGACTTGAGTCTGAGGTTTGGGATACCAGCAGAGCCTTCTGGTGTTCTGATACATGAGCTTGGCAGCATTTACCCTTCCTGTAGATAGGGCGCCATCCTAAGGGAGGACCAGTATCAATAGCCTGTGCTTTGGGTACAAGGTTTGAAAATAACGTGTCTGGTACACCCTGTATTGGCTTCCTCAATAAAGTGTTTTCTTTCTAGGTACTCATGAGAGCACTGAGGGACTTCAATTTGCCTAAAATAGTGACAGACGACCTTCCTGTGTTTCTGGGCCTGGTTGGTGACCTTTTTCCCGCCCTGGATGTGGCCCGGAGGAGGACGCCACACTTGGAACAGACAGTCAGGCAGGCCACCTTGGAGCTCCACCTGCAGCCCGAGGAGAGCTTCATTCTTAAGGTAAAAGCAGCGTGTGCTTCTCATAGCAGCTCTAGGGATTTGCCGTGAGAACGACTGCATTTCAGTGGTCTTTAACCAAAACATGAACTTACGTATTCCGCGGACCTTTATGCAATCTTAATATTTTCTCTAAAGCATTCTAAATTGACAGGCTTTACGCCAGTTAAATAGAAATAATTATTTTAGAGTTCCATTCTTGAGTAGGGATACGATTCAGTCACGCTTCTAAGTGTGAGCATACTTTTCTTCAGGCCACAAAAATTTCTTTGCTGCTCCTGGTGACATGCACCAGAAATCCCTTTTGCTCTTTTTTCTCTCCACCTTTGAGAAACTTACAAGTAAATCCTTAGTACTTGCTTTTAGTGGGGAAAGAAATGTTGACACGTATGACATCTGACTTAAGGGCTTGTGCCCACACATGCTCAATTTGGGGGTAGTGAATACGCAGATGTTAAAACACGCTTAGAGAGTATCTACTTTAGATATCCTGAAGGAGCTAAGTCGTTGCCCAGGTGTAGGTCAGTAGCCTCGTACTGTTTTGGTTCAACACTTTGTGAAGAGGCAGTGGTTTTGTAAGTCATGCCTTCCATGTGCCGAGGACTAGTGTACCTTGCCCCACCTGTAGCAGTGACTCGCCAAGGAATGGTTTCTCTCCGTTCATCCCCCCATGTTGTACTTGGGGAGATTCAGGAGAAACTGTGGTTGGCACGGGTCATCTCTTTGAACTCTTCTGGAACGTCATTTTATTGGTGGGAGCTGGCTTGAGTTGTCAGCCAAGAATTAAGCCTGAAAACGGGTGGGGTTTTGTTTTTGTTTTCAGGGCTGGGGGGTGAGGTTCTTGGTTGTGTTTTTTTGCTTTCTTTTGAAATGACCAACTCACTGAAGGAACTGGTGACTGTTTGGTCACAGGTCGTCCAGCTGGAGGAGCTGTTGGCTGTGCGGCACTCGGTCTTTGTGGTTGGAAATGCAGGCACGGGCAAGAGTAAGGTATGGTAAATTGCCCGTTTGTTTTCACCCCTGGAAGGAACACGTTTTGGTCGGGCATATTTTCATTTCTATTTAAGCATTCCCTTTGCCGAAGTCCCCCATAATTTTGAGTTAGAATCTGAGACTCTAATACAGCTTTTTTGATCCAGGGATGCTTTTTTTTAATTCCCATATTAGTGGCAGGGAGAGTGCAACACATAGAACCTTGTGCTGAAATAGGAAGAGTAAGCTGAGAGAATATTGGGCTTTCCATATTCATCAAAACTACTTTTTTCTCTCTCCCAAGTTATTTTAGATTCTCCTTCCCATATCAGTAAGAAAAACCCAAATATTTTCCTTCAGTACTTTCTCAGAAAGAGAGCCCTCTATAGGGGCAAAAGAAATGTTGAAAAGCAAGGGAGACAGCAAATCCCACATTTTGGAGGTACCTGTTATGTGCTATGCTGGATGCCTCACGTGTGTTTTATTGTGCACGGTGATGGTATGCTCTGGGTATTATTATCTCCATTTTTACCTCACTGCCTGATTTTGTTTGATCTTACCGATAATCCTGGCAACATACTTATTTTCTTGGTTGGCAGACAGTCTATGCAGAACTGCCTGCATTTTAATTCAGGGTGCTTGGGTATAAACATACTGAGTAGCCAAGGACTAAAAATAATCAGACTGGGCATATGAGACTTTAGAGCATGGGTGTGTATAGAACTTGCCAGGATTTAGATCTGAACCCAAAGTGGAAACAATTGCAAAGGGAGGCCTGGTATCAGAATTTTCTAGTGAAAAATGTAATAATTGAAATATTGAAGTGGATAACTGATAGACCTGTAATTATTTTGTTAGAGGAAGTTTCAGATGTGGGCCATGGTTCAGGGAAGGATAAAATTAAATTCTATAATTTCCAGTAGATTAATGGTTTCTAAAAATACAAGCTTAATATTCCTAAGGCATTCAATTTCTTTCATCTAGTCTCCGCTGATTGTGTCCCAGCCAACCTTTACTTAAGCTGATAGAACTAGAACACTGGGGCTCAGGGCCGGGTTACATAGCCACTTACTCTTCCAAAGTACTTGGCGGTTGTTGATCAGTCCTCTGGAGACCTGTGGGTCGATTAGGATGATGCAGCTCTAAAATAGTAGCGGTGGCTTTTCAGAGAAGGCAAAAAGGATATTTGGGGGAGATGACGGAGCTAGGGTGCCAATTACTTAAACAGACCTAGAAAAAGCGTCTACCCGGTGAATCTTACCCAAGCCTTCTTCTTCTCAGGCATCTCGATCAGAGTTTCTCAGCTATGCTCATGGTTGCCGTGCTGGCTCAGATTACTCTTGGTCATGGAGGCTGCCCCGTACATTCACCGCAGGCTCTTGAGTAGCACCCATGGCCTCTGTTGAGTAGCACGCCCTCTTCCTCAAGTGCAGACCATCTCCATCTGAGAACCTCGGCTCTAGGTCACCGGGTATTGGAACATCACGGGCATCACCTGGGACATTATTAGCCATCCACATCCTCAGTCCCACCCTAGACCTGCTGCCTTAGACTCTCCGGGATTAGGCCCAGCCATCTCTGTCTTAACATCCTCTAAGCCATTCTCCTGCACCTACGTACAAGCAGCGTGGATTCCCCCACATGAATGAACACTTGTTGACTTATTTGCCCATGTGGCTAAAAATATTAAATGATAGAGTGACTTCCTTTAGTCTACATGGTTCCAAGAATCCAGTGAAGAGATCCTTAGAGACGGTAGGATTACATTTTTCAAGATGGGAACAAAAATGTGCACATGCCCGTTTTCCCCCATACTGATGATACTCAGGATGTCTAGGAACGTACCATGAAGAAGAAAAATCCTTTATAAATGATTTGCTTTCCATTTCCTTTACGGGAGTATTAATTTTCTTAGCTTTTTCCTTCTTCCCTTCAGATTTTGAGAACATTGAACCGAACATATGTTAACACAAAACAGAAACCTACTTGGACTGACTTAAACCCCAAAGCTGTGACAACAGATGAACTCTTTGGTTTCATACATCACGCTACTCGAGAATGGAAAGATGGCAAGTAGTAGTTCCCCTTTACAAGTGCTAATGTTTTTCTTACCCAGAAAACCATTTCTCAGTTCAGGCCAATTTCAGTCAGAGTTGTAGATTTATTGTTTATGTGTCAGCATTATCGGAAATGGAGCAGCTCACAGCAGCATTTATAACCGATAAATTAAAACCAGATTTGAATAAGTGGTCAATTTGTATTCGGCAAGTTTGCACACAGCTGTGTATTTTATCCCATGTCATTTATGTCGGGGCCCCCTTGTGAAGCAGGCAAGAAGTGAACTTGAACGCCTCAAGAGAATCTGTGAAGTATGGGATGCAAGACACAGACTCTGAGTTTCAGACAGACACTATTGTAGGCGCCAGAGACAGAAGTTAATGGGACATGTTCCTTGTCCTGAAAGTGTTTGCAGACAAACAGATCCTCTTGTTAAAATCTTACTTCCCGTTTCAGTAAATGCACTAACCTGGGCACCATCTTTGAGTCCTTTCTCCCTTTCAAGCTGTGCATTTAGCCTCATAGCAAATCCTATAGGCTTTACCTTTAATCTGTTGTCTTCCAGTACCCTTTGCCTTCTCTGCGGCTCCCGTCAGCCTGGACTGTCATCACCTATTGTCTGTATTTGTGCGGTCATCCCCGCTCTTGTCTCCTTGCAGTTCATTTCCCACACAACAGAGGGCGCTCCTGAAAATACAAATTCTCTGCTTGCAGTTTCCGGTGGGTTCCATCTCCCTTAGAATCCAGCCTTAATCCCAGGTTTACGAGGTTCTGTGTGATTAGATCCCTCCTCCCTCAGCTCTGGTCTCGTTTCCTATGCTCTGTTCCTCACCTACCATCATCCATGCACTCTGGCCTCCTTGCTCCGCCTTGAACATGCCAAGCGTCTTCCCATTGCGGGGCCTCTGCCCTTGATGGTCCTGCTGTTGGCAGCACTATAGGTAATGTGTGTGTCTTAAGGTAAGGAAGTATCTGGTCTTGGTGCCACCTCAGAGAAGGCTTCACTGAGGATTCTGTCCATAGGAGCACGCCTCACCCTTCTTGGTTTTCTTACCATGTGTGTGCCTATTTCTATAATTTGGGGACAATCGAAACTGGTTCTTGGCCTTTCTGTCATTTTTTTTTTTTTTAAAGGATTGTGGCATGAAAGGACTAATACCAGTTTATGCTGAAAACCTGTGTAAGCCATTCAGATCTGTGATCATTAGGAAAGGTGGCCGTTTTTTGTTTGTTTGTTTTTAATGAGTCATAGTAGTAGGTTTTGCATACTGTCATTTATTTTTGGACAAAACGAAACGAAACATTCCACGTATGTGCATCAAAACAGTTTTTCCTACAATATTATATACTTGAGTTTTGAAAAAGCAGTGATTATTACATACATCATGTAATATACGTAATACCTGAAAAGGACTGTGGGTTTAAAATATTTTTATCGGGGTGCCTAGGCGGCTTAGTCGGTTGGCCATCCAACTCTTGGTTTCAGCTCAGGTCATGATCTCAGGGTCCTAGGATCGAGCCCCATGTCCGTCTCCATGCTCTTTGGGGAGTCTGCTTAAGGATTCTCTCTCTCTCTCTCTCTGCTCCTTCTGCCCACTGTAAGATAAATAAATCTTAAATGTTTTTGTCTTCTCATCTTATAAACTACTAAGCCAATCACCAAGTTTCTCAAAAAAATGTAAAACACCTCTGAATTAGCTTCAGAATTCTATCCCATGAATATTGTTGTAGAAAAACAGAGAAAGGTAAAATAAACTAGTATTTGGCCTAAAATAGATAATGTATGTACATGGAAAAGGATAATGTCTTTCTTTGGTGTAACATACATGTATGTTAGCCCCTATAAGTCCCCACACCTGTTCTTCGAGGAAGCTACTATCTTTATTTGACATGTGGGAAAGCCTCAGAGAAGGTCAGGCATATCCTCACGGGAGTGAAACTTGTTCATTGGTCTGCAGTCCAGGTGTAGCTCAAAAGGTATCCCACATTGCGCATCAGAAAGAGGAAGCCAATGTACAGCAAATTTATTTACCCTTTTTTAAGACTTTATTTATTTATTTGAGAGAGAGAGTGTGTAAGCGGGCAGAGCGGCAGGGAGAGGGAGAAGTAGGCTCTCTGCTGAGCAGGAAGCCCCACGCAGGGCTCGATCCCAGACCCTGGGATGGTGACCTGAGCCGAAGGCAGACATTTAACTGACTGAGCCGCCAGAAGCCCCAGCAAATTTATTTACTTAATAAAAGAGCTTCCTATAGAAATAATGGTTTATTTTAGAAATAAAGAGCATGTAACTCCATACTCTATTAGCTTTTTAAAAATTCAATTAGCCAACATATAGTACATCATTAGTTTTTGATGTAGGGTTTAGCGATGCATTAGTTGAGTATAAGACCCAGTGCTCCTCACATCACGTGCCCTCTTTAATGCCTCTCACCCTATTACCACATCCGCCTCCCACTACCCCTTCTGCAACTCTCATTTTGTTTCCCAGAGTCAGGAGTCTCTGATGCTTTCCCTCCTTCTCTGATTTCTTCCCATTCAGTTTTCCCTCCCTTCTCCTATGATCCTCTGTACTATTCCTTATATTCTGAATATGAGCAAAGCCATATGATAATTGTCTTTCTCTGACTGACTTATTTCACTTAGCATGATTCCCTTCTGGTTCCATCCATGTCATTGTAAATGGTAGGTATTCATCCTTTCTGATGGCTGAGTAATATTCCATTGTGTATATGGACCACATCTTCTTTTCTCTTTTCTTTTTTTTTTTTTTTTTGAATTTTATTTATTTATTTGACCGACAGAGATCACAAGTAGACAGAGAGAGGAAGGGAAGCAGGCTCCCAGCCAAGCAGAGAGCCGGATTCTGGGCTCGATCCCAGGACCCTGGGATCATGACCTGAGCCGAAAGCAGAGGCTTTAACACACTGAGCCACCCAGGCGCCCCTGGACCACATCTTCTTTATCCACTCATCTGTTGAAAGGCATCTTGGCTCCTTCCACAGTTTAGTGACTGTGGACATGGCTGCTTTGAACATTGGGGTGCAGGTGCCCCTTCATTTCACTACATCTGTATCTTTGGGGTAAATACCCAGTAATGCAATTGCTGGGTCATGGGGTAGCTCTAGTTTTGACTTCTTGAAAAACCTCCATACTGTTTTCCAGAGTAGCTGCACCAGCTTGCATTCCCACCAAAAGTGTAGGAGGGTTCCCCTTTCACTGCATCCTCGCCAACATTTGTTTTTCCATGACTTGTTAATTTTAGCCTTTCTAACTGGCATAAAGTAGTATCTCATTGTGGTTTTGATTTGTAGTTCCCTGATGGGGAATGGTATGGAGCATTTTTTCTTGTGGATCATTTACTCACTCTGAATGTGTAGGTCTCTTCTCATCCATTCTGCGAGAACAAGCGAATCTTAAGCACGAAGGACCAAAATGGATCATCCTGGATGGAGATATTGATCCCATGTGGATTGAGTCACTAAATACCGTCATGGATGACAACAAGGTGAATAATAGCTTAGTGCTAAACAAATACCACACCCGGAGTGTAAGAAGATCTGTTCACTTGTTCATTGGAATACCAGTTTTTAATCATTAGCCCAATGTTCTTCATGTAATTGCTATTTTGATAAGTGGCACTATCCTGATAATGCTCTTAATTTCGTTGTTAAAGAGTTGAAGGGAAATAACGTTTTTCTTGTCTGCATAAATTTAACCACCTTTAAAGAAGGATGGATACCTGAGAATTGAGTTCATACACACCTCACCATTTTCCAATGGTGTCTAACCATTAGAACTCTAATTTGTCTGACCAGACAAATTATTATCTTTGGTTATATATGCAGTACTTGGATAATAAAAGGGTGAGTTTGTGCCCGTGTAAATTGATGGAATTTAGCTATTAGAATTAAGTAATTCCTATGGCTATAGAATGAGTGTAAATGCATTTCTAAGCATTTTTGCTGTGGCTAATCCAGCATTCCCAGCAAAGACAAAACATGATAGTCCAGGCCCGTGAGACACCACTTAAAGCAACACAGGGTCTATGGTTAGGGTTAGGAGAAAGAAATAGGCAATCATCCTTGCTACAGAACAGAATTACGAACCCCCTTAAATTAGCGGTAATTACCGCTTTCCGCTTTAAGACACTGTTCATCATAAAATGTAGGTCTGAGATCTTTATACTTGCATGAGTTTCTCTAGCACAATTGATAATTGTGGTATTTCAGATTCTAAAGAAAGTTTGTTTTTTTGTGGTATTCAGGCCTTTTCATGTAATCAAATCTTAGAACAAATATCTTCTGTTCAGTAGTAATTACTGCAGACACTTAGTGTTTGGCATGAATGAGTCCGTGTTGGTGAGTTTGTTCCTCAGGGGTCAGTGAGCTCTCGTCTGGGATTAACTGAGATCTTTATTCACACCACTTTTCCAACTTGGGAGAGCGAGCTCATCACTTTTGGCACTTATACTGAGGGGGTTGGCCAGGGAGAGGGAGTACTTGGTGTTCTGAGTTCGCTGCATAGCCTTTGCCCCCCAGTGGCAGCACCTCTTTCACACTGTGCTGCTCTGTCCAGGTGCTGACCTTGGCCAGCAATGAGCGCATAGCCCTCACCCCCTCCATGAGGCTGCTCTTTGAGATCCACCACTTGCGGACTGCAACCCCAGCTACTGTTTCCAGAGCAGGGATTCTGTATGTGAACCCACAGGATTTGGGCTGGAATCCGTGAGTACTGCTTTTTTTTTTTTTTTTTTAATTGTGGTAAAATATACGTAACAGAAAACATTTTCACCATGTTTAAGTGAACAGTTCAGTGGCAGTAAGTACATTCACATTGTGAAACAACCATCACCCCCTAACTGTCTCCGTAACTTTCTCCATCCTCCCCAGTGGAAGCCCCATACCCATTAAACAGTAAGCACCCAATACGCCCTGCCCTCTGTCCCTTTCTCCTTTCTCCCTCTCTGAATCTGATCCTGCTGCATACCTCTTGTAACTGGAATCATATGGTAATTGTCTTTTGTGGTGGCCTTATTTCACTTAGCATAATGCCTTCAGACTTCATCCATGTTTTAGCATGTTCCAGAATTCCCTTCCTTTTTAAGGCTGAATGATGCTCCCTTGTACATATGCAGCACGTCTTGCTTATCCGTTCATCTGCTGGTAGATACTTGGGCTCCTTCTACCTTTTGATAGTTGCAAATAATGCTTTTGTGGACATGGGCATACAGGTGTATCTTTGAGTCCTTCCAGTTATTTTGGATATATACCCACAAGTGGACTTTCAAGATTGTGTGGTAATTCCATTTTTAATTTTCACTGGATCCACCATACTGGTTTCCATAGTGGCTGCACCATTTTGCATTCCCTCCAGCCGTGTACAAGATTCTAATTTCTGCACATTCTCACCAACGCCTGTAATTTTCTCTATTTTTTTATGACAGCCATCCTAATGGGTGTGAAAATGTATGTCACTCTGGTTTTGATTTACATTTCCCTAATAATTAGTCATATCAAGCATCTTTTCATGTGCTTATTGGCCATTTACATATTTTCTCTGGAGAAATGCTTATTTCAGTTTTAAATCTATTTCGGTTTTGTTTTTATTTTGTTGTATTTCTTTTTTCAGTTTTAGTTTTAAAAACTGAAATTTTGGGGCGCCTGGGTGGCTCAGTGGGTTAAGCCTCTGCCTTCAGCTTGGGTCATGATCTCAGGGCCCTGGGATCAAGCCCCGCATCAGGCTTTCTGCTCAGCAGGGAGCCTGCTTCCCCCCCACCCCCGACCCTGTGCCCACCTCTCTGCCTACTTGCGACCTCTGTGAAATAAACAAAATCTTAAAAAAAAAAAAAATAAAATCTGAAATTTTATGTGATCACTTGAAGATACAGTATTAGTAAATAAATTGAAAGCTAATTGAGCAGGCTAATATAATGAAATTAGCACCTGTATGCCTTTGTCAGTTTTACAGGAACATTACCCTATTCACACCTTGTACATGTTAAGAACTCAGTGTTTGTTGAATAAGTGAAAAACAATACTAGTTCATATGGAGCACTGAGATAAAAATAAATCATTTCTATAAATATATTAATATGTCATATAAATGCATGTATGTTTGTACATACCCATAGAATAGCCTACACAAATAGCGGTAATGCTTTGATTCAGAGCAGGTTGACTGTGCCTACCTGCTTACTGTTCAGATGCTTGCACTTTCCAGAATTCATCCTGGAGGTCATGCGTTGGCGCCTCTAGCTTTCCCACTGTGAGCTGCGGAAATGATGTTTGATCTCCGCAAGTGACACATGCTTGGGCCTGGTGTGCTACTGGGATCAGAATCTTCTGTTGACCCTCCACCCTACTCTGTGACCCACTCTGTGACCCGGAGGCTGTCTAGGCTGTCCAGGCTAACCCCAGAGCCACTTCCCTGGGCTCCTTGCCCTCTAGCTTCTGGTTGGTTTGGCCCATGAGGAGCCCTGGCAGGAAATGAGAGGGAGAGAGAGGAGAGTGAGGTCAGGCTATTGAGTTCCCTGGCTCCCTCCCCGCGGTGTCACATCAGGATAACTATGTCCTTCAATGGCAGGTCACTCTCCTCTAAAATGTCTCTGTAAGATCAGTCCCTTCCACATTGTGACAGTCCTTCATTCCCTTGTCCCTGCAGGCACAGGTCCACTAACCAGTCCTCAGTTAATACCTGTGGCATAGCTTTCTCCCTTCGGTTCCCTGCTCCATACCCACCTTTGCCAATATCCTTCTAGATTCTTCCCTGTTACCCTGATTTAAGGATAACTGCTGTTCCCTGCCAGGTGCTTGGCTGATGCACTTCTCTAGGCTGCTTTCTCTGGTTCCTGATTTGTTCCTACAGGTCTCATTCCTTGAGTCCACAGCAAAGTAGAGCCATGCCCAGGCTTCTGTGTTTAACAGCATTTTATTGGATCTTTCTGGGGGCAGAGTCATTTTCAAAAGTCTAAAATGGAGAGTTCTTGTTGAGCTAATAGGTCCTTTCCCTAGCTAGGATTTGGACTGTCCTCTAGGATGTTTCTATGGGTTTGGGGCTGGCTAACAGAGTATCTCTAGTACCCCTTGATCCCCTACCATAAAGAGAGCAGAGGCATCTCCACACCCCCTTTCCTTCAAGGGGCCCCTCATCTCTCTGGGTGTGCTCTGACTTCAGTCATGAACCTCACAATTCCCATGGTCTCAGCAACATCACATGGAGATTCGTGCTAATAAAAGCTATCTAAATCCTTATTTCAAGAAGGACTTTTATCTAGTAAGTCAGAGTCTTACTCGATTAGAAAAAAACAGTTTGCATTCTTACAAAAGTTACACAACTCTGTCTTCACCATTACACTTTATTTTTATGGAGGGTTTTTGCTTGATCTAAGGTCAGTGGTTAAGTTTTAATTTTCATGTGTGTGACCACAGAAACATTAACCAAAACAATGGAAATTTTCTCTAAAGGATATTTTTATACTTATACCTCCTATCACCAGAATCTTTATTTTTTTTTTTTGATTATTTATTTATTTGAAAGAGACAGATATAGTGAGAAGAGACCATGAGCAGGGAGAGGAGTGAGAAGCAGGCTGAGCAGGGAGCTGGATGTGGGGCTCCATCGCAGAGCCCTGGGATCACAACCCAAGCTTAAGGCAGATATCCAACCAACTGAGCCACCGAGGTGCCCCCAGAATCTTTAAACGAACTACAAAAAAAAAAACTGTATTTTTTGGATTAAGGAATATGTTTTCACTTCATATTTATTGGATATATTGCTACCTTACTTTAATGTCATAATTTTAATTATGGGATAGCTTTGCATATATTGACTCATTGAATCCTTAATTACCTTCTGAGGTAAAATAATCAAACCAGTTTTCCAAACCAGTATCTTTGGTCTCAGTTTCCCCCAACTTTTTAATTTGAAAGTGTTGAAAATTATAGAAAATTTGAAATGGTACTAGTACACTATATACTTTTCCCTGCAGTACCACTTGTTAGTGTCTTACTACATGTACTTTCTCTCTGAATGTGCACACTCTCTCTCTCTCTCTCATGGCTGTAGAGGCATATTTTCTCCTTTTACTTTTGCAAAATTATCTGAAGACATTAAGCCTCTTCACCACTGAGTACTTGAGTATCTATTCCCTAAGAACTAGGAAATTGTCCTATGTGAAGCCAGTACAATTAACATACCTAAGATATTAGTTCTGGATACAGTAGTATCTGATAAACAATTTTTCAAATTTTCTCAGTTAACTGAGAAATTTTCTTGGTAGGCTTTTTCTTTTCTTTTCTTTTCTTTTTAATCCACTGTCACAATAAAGATCATGCATTGCATCTACTTGTCTATATTTTCTCCTTTAATGCAGAATATCCATCCACATTTTTCTTTCATGACATTGATAGTTTTGAGGGTAATCAGTCAGATGCCTAGAAGAGTGACCCAATGGTGGTTGCAAGTGGTGACTCCCTAATTCATTCCTTTCTATTTACATAGATGAGGTGACATTTCCCTATAAAAAGTGCCTCCTCCTCTTTCCTCCTAATCCCCTCCCTCACCCCTCCTCTTCCCTTTCTTTTTCTCTCGCTTTCTCAGTCCCACTCCCCCTTTCTTTATTAATGGACATCATTTTCTGTTCATGGTTTCTTTTTTTTTAGTTCAATGGGTTATAATGCATTAGCAACATGATCATACTGAACGCTAGCTTTGTCCCAAATGTGCCAACAAGAGCCCTTTCCAGGCAGCCCCTTATTGTTCTTTTTCACTTTTCATCCTCAGCCAGTCTTGTAGCGCTTGACTTTCAGGCTAACCAGCATGATTCAGGCCCCTTTCATTCTTTCTTTCCTTCACCCAATTCAGTCATTGCTCCAAGGAGCCAGAAGGAGCAACTTTTCGTGTAAGGAATGGTATTTAGAATCCAAGACAGTGATGCTAGGTGTGCTCATTGCTACTGATAGGTCATTGCTTTTAGGCTCTTTCAGTGACCAGAATTAGGAAATCCATTTTCTTAATTCATATTGTGGGAAATCCTAAGTTATTGTGGATAGTAGAGATGATAAAATATTTTGTTTATAGTGTCTCTGCACGATTCGTTTAAGAACTAAAGGTAGTGTCATTATCATGTAAGCTTCTTAGATATTTTGTTGAAATTCACTGAGCTACTCTAAAAAAAATTTTTATATCCACACTTAACAGACACAGAACATACCAAGTCACACAAACATCCTTAAAATCACATGAACATGGGACTGGCTGTCAAAACCAAATACTATTCTACTTCTCAGTCCTAAGTAGATTTACTAGATGAATGCTGGACAGTTCACATGTGTCTGTTGAGATCTTGAGAAACAGAAAGAATGGGAAATAGAAGAAAATTTCTAAAAAATAATCAAGACCTTTTTCTTATTAGAAAGGGATGAAATGCATAAAAAGGAATGAAGTGCATAGAAAAGGAAAAAGCAAACAGGAAATGAATTAAATTTATTCAGAATTAAATTATTTAAATCACTTAACTTAAAATTACTTAAGTCGCTTAGCTTAAAATTATTTAAAGTGAACATCATTGAAAATATACCCAAACGGTATATTACTCAACTTCTAGAAAATGATAGGAAAATGTGGGACTATCTCCGAAATTTAGTCTGATTCCCAGAGATTACTGGAAGGTAACTTTTGACAACCCACCTTTAGATCATACTTATTGAATCTTTATCACTTTCATGGATAAAATCCTTTCGATTTTCTCTCTCTCATCCTCTCACTTGCATTGGATGAGCTTCTTGTCTTTTTTTACTTTTTTAAGGTTTTATTTATTTGAGAGAGAGCGTGAGTCTGGGGGGTGGAAGGCAGAGGCAGAAGGAGAAGCAGGCTCCCCGCCGGGCAGGGAGCCCGATGCGCAGCTGAATCCCAGGACCCTGGGACCATGACCCGAGCTGAAGGTAGAAGCTTACCAGACTGAGCCACCCACGTGCCCCGAGCTTGTTGTCTTCCACCCCTGCGATCCCATCCTTGCATCTTGGCAGCCTGTATATATTTGCAAACATACGGATTCAGAAACCATCGACATTCGCTGCCACTCAGCATGTTGTAACTTGGGCCATTTTTCCGGGCCACTTGTGAATGACGAGAGAGGCTGTATCTTGATTTGAGGGGCCAGTATATAACCAGAGCTCTGGTGAGTTCCTGCTCTTCTCCAGGACACTATTCCAGTCCCAGACTCTTGAAGAATAAATTAAAGAGTCCTCAGGAGCCTGAAAACTTGGGCTACTAAGTTTCCAAACTAGAGGGTCTTAGATTCCTGTGATCATGCGAACAGCCCATCTGAAGAAGGGCCGGGCAACACAGCTGATGGTAGGGAACACATTTGCAAAGGCCGAAGAGCCAAAGATCCTTTGTTTGTGAGCTGGATGTTGGTGTGAAGATGGTGCTTCAAGGTGTCATGGTGTGGCCCCTTCCTGAGGCAGGGGCCCCAGTGATCTCTTATGTAAGCAAGAAATAAATATGCCCTTTTAGCATGTCATTTGCCATGGTGTGTTGTACAACAGCACTGAGTTTCATCTGGTCATGTTCAAATGTACAGCATCTCTTAGCAACCCTAAGGGACTTTTTTATGAAGTACGGTGGAAAGAATTTTCAGCAAAGATCTGGACCTTCCGTTTCTGCCATTGCCGAGGATAATAGTGTCTTCCTCTGAATTCACTGTGTTTTAACATCTATTTTTAACCCAAGCTATGAAGATGTATACATAATTTATATGTGAAATTTTAAACTGTTTATATTTGACAATATAGACTTTTTTTTTTTTTTTTTTTTTTAACTCCCTTTGCTATGTGATGTGGTTGACCCCTAGCAGAAATTGTTGGGGGCTTTTAAGGGGCTGCAGGATCCTATCTCCTGGTTTGGTCATACTCAAGTCCTGCCCTGTGGAGCTAGTTTTTACAAGGGCAGCATTTGCTTGTGGACCAGGTGGGTGTTCTCTCCAAGACTTGTGCTCCTGCCTCTGTGGGTCCATGAAGCAGCTCTCACCTGCCCCCTCGGGCAGACCCCTTTTCCCCTTCTCTGGCTCTCTGGAGGCTTTAACCCCTGGTCATCCCTGCATAGGCCTCTGCTCCACTGACACCAAAGGCCAGGGGGTGGAGGCAGAATTTGTTGTACCCAGCAGAGCACTGGCCACCAGCCCTTGGTCCCTGCAGGACTCTACTGCCTTGAGGAAATGCACAGATCAGCGGAGCCAGGATCTGACCCCAATTCTTGGGCTTCAACCAACTCTGTGCTGGCTAGCATTTATTGAGAAGTTGTCGTAGGTCAGAGAATAATCCAAACACTTTCTGCAGGAGAAATCATCTCATCCTCAACAATCCTAGGAGGTTTGTGAGAAACTTAAAGCACAGAGAAGTGAAGCAACTCACCCTAGGCAGCAGTTAAAAAATGGTGTGTCTGGATAGCCAAACTATGGAAAGAACCTAGATGTCCATCAACAGATGAATGGATAAAGAAGATGTGGTAGGGGGCACCTGTGTGGCTCAGTGGGTTGAGCCTCTGCCTTCAGCTCAGGTCATGATCTCAGGGTCCTGGGATCAAGCCCTGCATTGGGCTCTCTGCTCAGCAAGGAGCTTGCTTCCTCCTCTCTCTCTCTCTCTCTCTCTCTGCCTGCCTGTCTGCCTACTTGTGATCCCTCTCTCTCTCTCTCTCTCTCTCTCTCTCTGTCAAATAAACAAATAAAATCTTAAAAAAAAAAAAAAGATGTGGTGTATATATATACAATGGAATACTATGCAGCCATCAAAAGAAATGAAATCTTGCCATTTGCAACAACGTAGATGGAACTACAGGTATTATGGGTATTGTGCTTAGCAAAATAAGTCAATCAGAGAAAGACAGCTATCATATGATCTCCCTGATATGAGGAAGTGGAGAGGCAACGTGGGGGGTTTAAGGGGTAGGAAAAGAATAAATGAAACAAGATGGGATCAGGAGGGAGACAAACCATTAGAGACTCTTAATGTCACAAAACAAACTGAGGGTGGCTGGGGGGAAGGGGGTCAGGAGAGGGTGGTGGGGTTATGGACATTGGAAAGGGTATGTGCTATGGTGAGTGCTGTGAAGTCTGTAAACCTGGTGATTCACAGACCTGTATCCCTGGGGCTAATAATACATTATATGTTTATATAAAAATTAAAAAAAAAATGGTGTAGCTGGGCTACAGATCCGGGCGGTCAGCCTTGAGAGCTCAGTCTCTCCCCTCACTACCCCTCACCACCCCTCACCACCCCCACTGCCCCAGTGAGCTCCGGACACTAAGATTCTGCTTCTGGCAGCTGCCTTGTGGTTGAACAAGCAGCTCAGAGGTAGCTGAGGTCCTTGTGCCTTCAATTCCAGTAACTCACACTTGTTTACCATCGTGCCCTAGTGCCCGCTATCCCCACCGCCCGGAGATGCTCTCTCAAGTTCCCGTCCTGTACCTGGACTTCACCGAAAACCATTTCTCTTGGACCTGGAGAAGTTTTGACAGTTGATATCCTATAAATCTCAGTGTAGTGTAAATGTGATTGAATAGTTAATAGAGCTCTATTGTGGCGCTTTGTAAAAATCAAAGGGAGCCTTTTATAGGATAATTATCTTGCCTTAATTTCTTCCAATAGTGGAAATGTGAAATCTGATTTGCTTATAGCAAGGTACAGCGGTAGCTGTATAGCTGTGCCGCTCATGCCTGGATGTATTTATCACTGCATCCCGTTTGATGAGAACTTTTTGAGCAATTATTTTTCATTTAGCATCACACAGTGTCTCCCCAGAGACGACTGTGGGAGCAGCTAGGCTATGTTTCATTTCATTGATAAGTATGACTTTATTAATATGTTAGGGTTATTTATATATCAAAACTGATAACCTTTTGTAAGCTCCAGATTAATACACATGTACCAGGCATGAGATACCATTTCAGAGCGACTTATCAGAAACGCATTATCTGCTTCTCAGGTTGGCGTTCCCTCCAAGCCAGTAGAAAAGGAGAGATTCTGAAATAGCCCCTGTGGAATTTTCACCTTTTTATATGTAACTGATTTGTCATTACTAAGTAATTGATGCCAAGATTAATCAAGAAAAATCCCAAGCTGTTTTCATAAATAAAGCCTACCCTATGAAACTAGTTTCAGTCCCTTAGGAAATGACATGCTACACCTCCTTTTAAAGGCTCAGTAATGGCCTACTTAGACTCCATTATGTTTGCCTTCTAAGTGCTAGTAGGAGTTTCTTCTACAGTTTTTTCATTAGGGTAAAAATGGCCATTAGAATAAGTTTTTAAGGGGTCATTTAAAAATATTTGCAGTTTGAGAAATAGAATGAACTCACTACACATGTCCCCGAAGGGTGGCATCAAGCTGTGTTGGGTGGAGGGGTGGCGGGGGGGGGGGGGAGTTCAGAGTTGGTGAAATTCAGCTTTTCAAGCCTCATGTTCAATAAAAGCTTTTCTGTGTTCTTTTTCAGGTATGTGGCCAGTTGGATAGATAGAAGGCAGCATCAATCAGAAAAGGCCAATTTAACTATTCTTTTCGATAAATACGTTCCTGCCTGCTTGGATAAGCTGAGAACAAGCTTGAAAACCATCACTTCAATTCCGGAGAACAGCCTGGTGCAGGTCTGGCTCTGGTTTCACCATCATACGCTCTGGTCCTGATGCAATGGTGTGGCCTGACAGAGGCAGCAGGAGCTTTTGTTTGCTTGAGGAAGGAGACTCAAAGAGGGGTGCCTGGGTGACTCCGTCGGTTGGGCGTCCGACTCTTGATCTCAGCTCTGGTCTTAGTCTCAGGGTCATGAGTTCAGGACCTGTGTTGGGCTCCATGCTGGGTGTGGAGCCTACTTGAAAAAATGAAAAATAAAAGATACAGCAGTCAGTGTAATAGCTGCTCTGCTGAAAAATGAAAAATACGATAAATGAAAAATAAAAAATGAGGCAAAGATTGCGGGGGTCGTCAGGTGGCTCCACTTCTCTTTCCCCAGCTCCTTGTTCCCCGGGGCTTTCCGCAAACCTCTGTGACACACCTATCAACTTCTGTTATCACTCGGGCTTACAGACCGGTTGTTTTCATGAGACTGTGAACTAGAGGCCAGAAGGCACCTTGTATTTATTTTTATGTCCCCAGAAATGTACATAGTTCCCTCGCACAGAGCAGCGGCCAAGTATGTGTTTACTTAATCATTGTGTTCCTCCAAGTATATTGGAATAGACTAAGAAGAACAAGGTAGTAACAGGCATATTTATTTTTCTGTCTCCTAAGTAACTGGCCCAGAGAAGGGGCTCAGTATGTTTTTGACTACAGTAAATCCAGCATCTAAGCTGGGCGGTAGGAGAAAGCTTCCGAGCTGACCATCCCCGGCCCTCCCATGCTCTTCTTCTTTCCTGTGCACCCCCTTCCCCAGATACTCCTGAAGTCAGGGCAGTCTCCGGGGGGAGTTCCTGATACTCCAGGAACAGGTCTATTCTGACCCTTGGTCTGAGACCCCTGGTAAGACTGAAGGGTATGTGTATGATAGGTTGTCATGGAAGCAAATGAAAATAATTCGCAACACACAGAAATGAAGGTTGTGATCTTAATCTCAGCATGAAGAAAAACAGCCCCCAGCCTTTACAAGTAGAAAACTTCACAAAAGATTTACAATTAGAAATCCATTTTTTTTTTTTTTTATTCTCTAGGAACAAAATTGGTGTGAGAGTACTTTGATACCTTTAAGTTCCTGTTACCAGATTTGTTTGAAGCTAAATTAGAAAGAGTCACAAGCATAATAAGAAGAGAAAGTTCAGGTTTTTAGATAATTCACACACCAATTAAGTAAACGATAGTCTTCAACAGTAATTATCTGAGGTATAATTTATTTCTGAAAGCAGGTCTGAATTTATTCATAATGAATTAATTATGTGGTTAGCCTAATTAGACTTCCTCTGGTGTAGTACTTGCAAAAGCATGACTGTGTTCTTTCTCGAGTTGACTTATATATTTGTGTGATTCTCTGTAGTGTGAATTTTTTCATTCAAGACTAGTGTGAAAATAGGTCAGTAGGAATTAATATGACTTTGCCTCTCACTTCCTCCTTTTGTAGTATTCAGAAATGGCATTTTGTCCTCAGCTCCTTTCTAGCAGTTGTTTATAGAGTAGTCTCTCTTCTGGGATTACTTGCAAGGACAAAATTTGAGATGAACATGAGTACAAAGGGGAACACCTTCAAATGCCTACTTTAAGAAATTAATGTGCTCTGTTTTCCAATAAATGACATGTATTTGCTTTTTTAAAAATATTTATTTATTTGACAGACAGAGATCACAAGTAGGCAGATAGGCAGGCAGAGAGAGAGGAGGAAGTAGGCTCCCTGCGGAGCGGAGAGCCCGATGAGGGACTTGATCCCAGGACCCTGAGATCATGACCTGAGCTGAAGGCAGAGGCTTAACCCACTGAGCCACCCATATATTTGCTGCCCGACATATATTTGCTTTAAGTTTGGTTAATCATATTAATTCCTTCATAATATACACCAGAGTCTGACGTTAGTAATTGCTGACACAGAGCTCCAAGTGTTTTCCAAGTACTGCACTGGGGAGAAAACAGAGAAATGATGAGTTAGTCAAGTCCCCAGATCAGCAGATGAGGACCCCCTGAAATCTTCCAGTCCCTGTTTTGGTTTTGGTTTTAACAGTCCCATACAGCACTAAGGCTTCTACTCAGAAGTAGCAAAGCCTCACCGTCTTACATTATTTTTCTCGATACGAAATGGGTGATTTTTATATCTTTGGGGGGATTAAATTGGCAGATCTGGAACTATATAATATAATAGAAATCAAGACAGAAGGTTGAAAAATACAACAGGCGATCAACTTTTCAAATTGAAAACCTTTGTAAATTACTTCCAGGAGCTCTTTCCTGTGTTACCATGGCTTTTCCCTGGTTTCCGGTGCTGGGAAAGAGAGACACAACGTGTAGTTCTGACTTGTTCTGTAGTGGCTTGCGTTGCTGTCTGTGTGATAGTGATCAGATCTCAGGCTGCCTCTAGAAGCCAGGAGAAAGGTTCCAGGAGTTCTGAGAGTCTGGGACGCCACTGCTGTGTGACCCCTACACCTGTGCTTCAGAGAAGTAGCTCGAAAACATGTTCACGATGGTTATTGTTCCCTTTGGGAAAGGCCTTTGCAAGCAGCCATGTTCCCCTCCTCACCGACCTGATTATCCTCAACTCAGGCTGTGTTTCTGACCAACAGCTCGTTGCCATCTCACACGGAGGGAGTAAAGGGCAAGTTCCTGAATAGTGTTTCTTCCAAGGTTAAATTTAGTTCGGTGTTCCAAAAAAAAAAAAAAAAAAAAAAGTCACAGGCGAAGGCTGCCAGTCTGTCTTTCTAAGTTTATACAACAGGTGGGAAAAACCTGCTGCCAAAGCACTAAGGGAAAGTGGGTTATCTAAATGTCCAGCAGGAAGGAAACGAATAAATGCCTCTGTCAAGTGGAGTCCTATGCGTCCACTCCCACTCGTACGTTAGAGCAACCCTTACTGGGAAGGCAGGGTATCTGAAGTTTGTTACTGAGTGAAAATGTGAGCTCTAGACAACTCTGTAGTGCTGTGACTCCCTGTTAATAAAAAAGAGCTTAGATATATTCCCCATTATCTTGACTTTGTGCCTGTATGTACCCATGTTTATTATAGTGATTACAAATTGGATAAAATAGTCCTTTTTAAAAAATAGTTGATTACTTAGAAGTTCGGTTTCATTAAAAGTGGCAGAGGTGGCAGTGCCTGGGTGGCTCAGTGGGTTAAAGCTTCTGCCTTCAGCTCAGGTCATGATCCCAGGGTCCTGGAATTGAGCCCCACATCGGGCTCTCTGCTCAGTGGGGAGCCTGCTTCCCTTCCTCTCTCTCTGCCTGCCTCTCTGTCTACTTGTGATCTCTGTCAAATAAATAAAATCTTTAAAAAAAAGAAGTGGCAGATATTTTTCCACTGTTGACTTAGAAAACCAATGCAGTGATTTTTGTCTGTCTCAACGTCACAGATTAGGGAAAATTCTATAATCTCTTAAGGAGAAAGTGGATTGATTAGTATGTCCTGTGACCTGACTCTGCTATTAAGGAGCTATTGCCCTGAGTGAATAGCTATTTCTTTTTCTTTAGACAATTTGTACCCTTCTGGAATGCTTGTTGACTCCTGACAACGTACCTTTGGACAGCCCAAAAGAGGTTTATGAAGTCTACTTTGTCTTTGCTTGTATCTGGGCGTTTGGAGGCACTCTGTTGCAAGATCAGGTATGTTTTGAGATGGTACACAGAAATAATTTATAGAACCAGTTTTACTTGGGGTGCAGGTTGTAATGTGATCCCTGTTGGTTTTTTATTTTTAATATCATCATAAACCTCTGCCGTCGGCCCTGTTCTCTTATAAGCCAGTATGTTTAGGCAAGCTCGTCCAGGCTGGTAGCTCTAACTTGGGCTGACGCTGCCCCACATCTTCTTGGGAGCTCAGGGGTCGGTGATTCCACTTGCCTGGGGGAGCAGCGCCAACAGTGTGCTCTTCCAGAGGCCAGTCCTGCTCCCTGAGCCAAAGACAGAGCTCTGTCTTGGCCACACCCCCAAACTGGCTCTTCGTCTTCACCCTTTCTTATCCTCGGGAATACTCACATTCCTTCCAGTTGCTCGAGTTAAAAACCCAGGAGACCCCATTCTTCTTTACTTCTGTATCCAGTGGTCAGCAGATCCTTTCAGTCACATAACACCTGTCAGGTCTGTCCCCACCTCCCCGTCCCTACAGCCTTCATTCAGGAATGTATCATCTTTAGGTTGTCCTGGGCTGTCACAGTGTCTTTGCTCGGGCTGCCGTAACGAAATGCCGTACCTTGGATGGCTTAACTGACGGAAATTCACTTTTGTTTCTGGAGGCTCAAGTCCAAGGTCAGGGTGCCAGCATGGCCAAGTTCTGGCAAGGGTTCTCTTCCTGGCTTACAGAGAGCTGCTTTTTTGCTGTGTCCTCACATGACAGAAAACAATAAAAAGCTTTCCGATGTCTTTTTTATAAAGACACTAATCCCATCACAAAGGCCCAAGCCTCATGACCTCATCTAAACCGAATTACCTCCCAAGGCCCCATCTCCAAATATCATCACATTGGGGGATAGAGCTTCAAAATAGGAATGTCGGGGAGGGGGGTGGGGGTGGGCACATTCAGTATACAGCCTGTAAGAACCTTGGGATCAGTTTCCCTGTGTCTGGTCCCTTGCCTCTAATCAGTCTCTTACGTGATTCCTGGAGTAGTTATTGGGGAACCAGACTCAACTCAGGCGAGATCCTTTCCATGGGTCTTGCCTTCAGCCGAGCATGAGGCTCCCATGCCTGCCCAGCACTCCTAGAGGAGCTTGTCCATGGCTGCTCATTTCTTTTGGACAAACACTTGAGCTTGCTCGAGTGCGTGCATATGTGCATATTCACACATGAGACTTACTCAGGTGCAAAGTGGGAGTGTTTCAGTGCTAGAAAATGGCACATCTCATCTCCACCAGGTTCCTCCTCTATATGTAGATTTTGCCATGTAACATTTCCAGTAGCTGCGTAAGCTATCTTCATGGTGTGCATAAAGCTCAGAGGGACAAAGGGACTTGACCAAGGTTATGCTGATAGGAAATGACTGCACCAGGATTCACGCCTGTGTACATCTCCAAAGGCCACCCGTTCGAGGATACCTCAGGATCCCTCACGGTCATAACTGATCCCACATGTAGCCCTGAATCTTTGCCTTAAAAATAGATGGCACCCATCTTCCTGACTTTGCCAGATATTTCCACTTAAATTGGAAGGCATCACAGCCAAAAGGGCCCCATATTTCCACTGGTTGACTTGTTGTAGGCCCTCAGATACAAGGTTGCTTAAACCTGTGGGCCAGTTCTGCTTCTTGTCACTAGGTCACTGTAAATCATGTCTATAAACAGGCGTGGAATTCACTTGGCCTGCTCGACCTGATGTTGATCCCACATTTCCTTCTGTAATATCCAAGGGCTTTCTAAAGCAAAGCTGCCTGTGTTGCTTTGAGTAAGAGTCAAGAGTTGGCATTGGGTGACTTCGTGTGGTCTTTCTCAGGCGCAATTTACAGCATGTGTGAGCTTCTCCTTCATGGAGGGTGTGGGCAGAATCTCCCCCCTCTTATCCCACCCCCCATGCTTTTTTATGTTTTTTCTAGGGTTCTCCCCAAGGTTTTTCCTTCACTAGGATATAAACCAGGTAAAATTGTGTGAGTAGAATGTGGACAGTGGAAATCTCTCTCTTCCTGACGACTTCCCTCCCAGCTGATTGCCTTCTTGTCTTTCCAGTTTTCAAACATGGCTGCCTTCCCCACAGTCCGTCAGGCTGGGCCCTGGGCCACCGCAGTGGCCCCCTCACTCCTCCAGACACTCTTCTCCCTGAATGAGGTTCTTCTCCTTCATCCTCCTCCTCATCACCACCACCTTCACATCTTCAGAAGGGCTCTCACTACGAAGCATTCAAAGTAGAGGCTGTTAAGTTGTAAACATGAAGGAAAGCTGAAAGAAATACTCTTAAAATCGCCTTTTATTAGTTGAACAAATCTGAGTGCCAGCTGGATGTCCGAGAATGTGCTTATGCCTCTGAGTTTGCTACTTTCCTGAATTTTCAAAAAAATAAAACCTCTATGTATAAGTACAACTATCCTCCTCCCCTTTTACAAAAGAGCCAAAACTTAGCCTGCTTGAGGATGCCCAGGTGATGTCTGAGCCACTCTCCAACTGCAGCATGCTGGCTCGGCTCCTGTGTTCTTAAGCCAGGCCATTGCAGGCAGCTTCCAAAATAAGTCTTGATCAGCTCTCCCCAAGCTCCCATCAACTGCTATTATCACTTCTCACTTGGCTTCTAAGGTAACAGCCTCACTGGTCTGCTTCTGTACCTCCCCCATAATCCATTATCCTCTCAGCAGCCAGAGCGATTTTTTAAAATGTAAATTGAATTATAGGATACACTTGAGAGTTTAAAACACTTTAATGGATTCCATTTGCTTTTAGGATAAAGTGAAAAATTTAATACTATTTACAAGGCCCCTGGATCTTTGGTCCTGCCAGTCTTTTCCTGCTTCTTCAGCCACCCCTTCTCCCCGCCACCCCCGACATCCCACATGCTTCCGCCAGCTTCCGTGCCCATTTCTGGAACCCAAGGTCTTTCACACCACAGGATCTTCACCCATGGTGACCTCTTCCTTCTTCTTGGAATTGTATTCTCCCTAATCTGTACCAGTTCTCAAAGAAAGCCCACCTGAACGTCCAATTAAAATAGGTTCACCCCTTTTTGGTGAGGAGGCGGAGAAATGGCTTAACCCACTGAGCCACCCAGGTGCCCCCATGGAGACTCTTAGAACACCCTGAGGGTTCATGGGGGGAGGCGGGTGGAGGATGGGCTGGATAGGTGGTGGGTTTTGGGAGGAAACTCGTTCTGATGACCACTGGGCGTCCTACATAAGTGATGAATCACTGAATTCTACTCCTGAAACCAGTATTGCCCTGTACGTTAACGAACTAGAACTGAAATAACAATAGATTCACCCCTGTTACTCTCCATTAGAGCAAACTCTGCTTTCACAGCCCTTGCTTTTTTCTGCGTTTATCGGCTTAGCCTCTACTTCCTCTGGTCTCTGCTTCTATCTCCCCGTAAGTTCTGTGATGGCAGACACTCTGTTGGCTTTCCTCCCCAGTCTAGAACAAATGCACTGTAGTTGAGTGCACTGAAGAGTCAAAGATGTCTTACCAAAATGATCTTGCTGATGTTGTGTTTAGAAATTTTGATGTCAAGTCCCCGTCCTAGATCTTCTGCCTACAGGGAATCTTGCCAGGTGTTTTGCCTTTGGAACTGATTTGATTTAAGACAAACTTTTGTAGGGAGATAAAGTAGCCATGCCACCAGCTTGAAAACAACTCACACGAGCCTGGACTCATGAACACGTGAGTGGTGGTGAGCAGGAGCGTGAGCTCAGCGTGTTTGGCAGATGGAGGCAAGCTCTGCCTGTGAAGACTCCTCAGCCTTCTCTGCCCTCAGCACACACCCCTGCTCTCCAGCCCTCCTGTCTCTGCTCATGTGTGCAATCAGCCCAGTGCAAGAAGTCAGCCATAGTCCAAGGACGTAGGATACCAAAGAAAAAGCAGTTTTAAGAATGTGACCAGAGAAAAACGGGAGTTAAGGTCTTGAAAAGTCTAAGACTGCTGAGTGCCGTGGCCACTCCCACACACTGTTCTTAGAGATCCCCCAAGCTCAGGGTGGTCATGGATCCTGCAGGTAAAGAAGTCCCTCTACCAGGTTGTTCTGTGACTTAAAGGGATGAAATAGGGTTACCCAATGTTTGCTTTTCAAAATAAGGGCATTTATAAATAATGACCATAAGGAATACCATAATTTTATAAAAGAAAAGCTATTTCAACAGCAAAAGTTCCAAGAAGCCTGTATGCTCAAATAGAGGGTAGTATTTAAATCAAATAATGTTACCAGTTTTTAAAAAAAGTGTTCCTTTGTTCTTATCTTTCCTACTTTATCGAGAATTGATGTGAATATTCGTAGAAATCAACACCAGTGTTTGAGAAACACTATCTCACTGGAGCTAGAGGGTAATTTGCCTGAGAGCTCATTGTTAAATTAAATAACCCAGGGGTAGTCGAAGGTTCACCTAACCTTACTTTGCTTTTTAAGTTAATAATTGTTCCAGAAAATTTGTACCTTTTGGATGTATGGCAATTATAGCTTTCTGCCTCTCTGATATTATCACTCATTATAAGTTACTTCTAGTTATTTATTTTTCTTGGGTCAGTTACTCTAGCCCATTTGTAATTATAACTGTGTTATAACTGCAAATAACTGTGTTCAGCGGGATTTGGAGGGGCTTCGTATGTGTTCAGAATTACCTCTAGGTCTGCCTAAGGATTTCTCTTGTTGTTCTTAGCTTTCTGACTCTCAAGCTGAATTCAGTCGGTGGTGGCATAAAGAGATGAAAGCAGTGAAGTTTCCATCCCAGGGGACCATCTTTGATTATTATCTGGATCACAAAACTAAGAAGTTCTTGCCTTGGGCTGAGAAGGTCCCCACATTTACTATGGATCCAGAGGTCCCTCTGAAGGTAGGTGGATGGAACCTAGAAATTTTCAAGCCACACTGTGCTGCTTTGAGCCTTTTTGTTTCATGTTTGAGCAGTCCTTCTGCTCACCAGTCCTGCCTTTTGAGACATTTTTATTGATATGGTCGAGCATATAGCATATTGCCTGGGAGAGAAGAATCTTAGTTCTAGGAACAACTACTGAGATGGCCCTTAAGTTTATGCAAACTTTTAAAAAAAATGTCTACCTAAGTCTATTATAACTGTTTTAATAAGACACAAAAGCAATTTTGTGTCTTATTAAAAATCAAAGACCTATTTCTGTTAGCTCCAATGATTCTTTTATCTGACCATATTGTGAATTTATTAGCACTTTTCCTGTCGAACTTAACTGCCCCCCCCCAAGCCATAAAATAGTGTTTAAGCTCCTCAACTCAAAGGTTTGAAATCCTCATGGCTGATGGCAAATCAAAGAGAATCTTTTTTTTTTTTTTCATTATTTCTCTTCATAAATCGTTGTTTTACATTTCTCTGATGTTGACTGATTCTTCGGTCATCTTCTTCTGCCCCAATCTCATTTCCTTTTCATTAGACTTCTTAAAATCTCAACATTTGGATTCACATGGAAGCTTAGTGCTTCCGGTAGCACTGTATGAATAGAATATACAGGGTTTCTATGGTATTAACTAAGCAGCTAGTGTGAAACAAGACCCAGTGTATTCACTTCCTGGAGCTGGAGGCTAGACGGTGAAAGACCAAGTGTTCACAGGAATGGTTCCTCCTGAGGGTCTCCAGGAGCCTGCATTCCAGGCCTCTGTCTGGAGTTTGCTCTTGATCTTGGGGTGCCTTGGCTGGTGGCAGCACAGCTCCAGTCCTAACATGGCATTTGCCCCAAGTGTGTCTCTGGGTGTGCAAATTCCCCTTTGCATGAGGACACCAGTCTTCGCTTTGGGGGCCCTATTCTACTTGTCTTAGTGTGCTGGGGCTGCCCTAACACGATACCGCACACTGGATGGCTTAAACACCAGAAATTCATTTCCTTGCAGTTCTTTATGGAGGCAAGAAATCCAGGATTGAGGTGTTGGAAGGCTTGGTTACTCCTGAGAGCTCTCTCCCTGGCTTGAGGATGGCCGCCTTCTTGCTGTGTCCTCACATGGCCTTTGTGTGTGCCTTCCTGAGCACTGTCTTCAAGTCTGCCCAAATTTCCTCCTCTCAGAAGGACAACAGTCAGATAGGGGTAGAGCCCGCCCTAATAGCCTCATTTTAACTTAATCATCTCTTTAAAGAGCCTGTTTTCAAACACAGTCACTTTATGGGGCACTAGGATTTTGGGCTTTATTATGCGGATTTTGGGAAGACACAGTTCAACCCATTAAACCTAACCCCAAGGAGACTTCATGAACAAGAAAGCAGATGTAGGATGGCCCCAAGACTGATTAATTCTGTGACTTGGTGATATCACCAAGAATTTGGATCTTTCCAGCTCTCTGCTCTTAACACCAGCATCATTTTTAAGACTAGTATCCTTCCTGGTCTGAAGTGGGCTCTAGTTGCCCCAGGAGTTTCCTTCAGAGGAAAAGCCACATTGTCATACAGTTTTCATTAAGAGTGAGGATACTTCTCAGAAGCACCAGAGCAGACCGCCCCTTGAGCATCTAATACTCCAGGGCTCACATGCCACCCTTAACCTGTCTCAGGCTAGACTACTGGGCTACCCTGATTGGCCTTGATGACTCTTCACAGTACCATGGGAGCCAGGTTGAGCTTCCCTTGGAGCACGTGTGTATGGAGGAAGCACGGAGACTTGAACAAAGTGGGAGCTCAGACAGGAAGGGGAGATGGAGAAATGAGTGCTAGGAGGCAGCCAACCATGCCTGTTCCAATTGCCTGAAAAATTGTGAAATCTGCTTTTGCTTAATTGACCTGCACTTCACCTACCTGGCAGTATTACCTAGCTGGTTGAAAGCTGAGAGTTTGTTAACCAAAGACCAAGAACTGGTATGGCGAGGCTGATGCATCTGGTCAGCGATGCCTTTTATTCCACAGGGAACTTATTAGGACTTACACACAGTGGTACCAAGCATGGTTAGTCCACTAACCGCTTCTTAACATATTGGAAGAGAACCATACTGAGTCAATAGTAATAGACAATGCTAATATTATAGAAGTCTATCTCAGACCTTTTTATAATTGCTCTATGTAGATTAACTAATCCTTAAAACAACTTTCTTTTCTTTTTTTTTTTTTTAAAGATTTTATTTATTTGACAGAGAGAGAGATCACAAGTAGGCAGAGAGTCAGGCAGAGAGAGAAGGGGAAGCAGGCTCCCCACTGAGCAGAGAGCCCGATGCCGGGCTCGATCCCAGGACACTGAGATCATGACCTGAGCCAAAGGCAGCGGCTTAATCCACTGAGCCACCCAGGCGCCCCTTAAAACAACTTTCTAAGGCATAGTCTATGGATAACCCTTTTACATATGAAAAATGGGAGTGCCAATGGATGGAGTAACGTGTGGCCAATCCATGTCCTGACGTGCCTTCTTGCTGGCTCTGGACAGGCTTGGGCTTTAATCCAAATACCACCACTTACTACTTCGCTGTGACCTTCGTCAAGTTATTGGTGTTCTCTAAGCTTCAGTTTCATCATCTCTGAAATGAAAATCACAACACAACCCCAGTCGTAGATGAGTTATGAGTATCAGATGACCTAGTGTATGAAATGCTTAACATCATACCTGTCACATACTCAGCTGTCAGGAAGTGTGAATTATTGGTATTAATGTATAGAGAGCAGAGCTAATAGCCAAATTAAGAGGCACCTGAAGACAAGGAAGAGCCAAAAAGGAGAAAAAAAAAATGTATTGTGAAATGTAACTCTGATGAAAAGCAGTCATCTGGTTCTGATTGGTGTAGCATAGAACAGTCTGTGCCTTTCAGTAGGCCCCAAGATTACCACCAAATTAAAACAGAATTCTAGGGGTGCCTGGGTGGCTCAGTGGGTTAAAGCCTTTGCCTCCAGCTCAGGTCATGATCTCAGGGTCCTGGGATCGAGCCCCGCATCGGGCTCTCCGCTCCGTGGGGAGCCTGCTTCCTCCTCACCCTGCCTGCTTCTCTGCCTACTTGTGATCTCTGTCTGTCAAATAAATAAATAAAAATCTTAAAATAAAAGTAAAATAAAACAGAATTCTAGTGTAAATATTCATAATCATGAAAATGATCCTGAATGATCTATAAAATATTCAATTGTATTCAGTATATGCTAACCAAACAGGGGAGAATATATTGTAGAATTTAGGTGTTCATTGTTTTTTAAGAACAGTCTGAATCTTGCAAGTGTTCTTTTTACCTCCTTTTTAATTTGGCCTCCAAAAATGCAAGAAATGTCAACTCTGTTTTAATCACCATGCAGGATTCTATTTCTTGCATGTCTATGCCTGCTACCTCTCTACCTGTCGTTATGTATTAGTCCGTATTCCCTGAACCTGCTGTTTATTTCCATTCTTCATTTTCTTATATTCCCCTAAGCCACCTCACATTTGTTGTGAAACCATGAAGTGTATAAATAAGTAACCAATTTTCAAAACATAAGGATTGCTATTAAGATATTTTTAACAAAACAATACATAATGTGTTCAACATGTACTTTGCATTTAGGAATATTTCACTTAACATCACTGTTTCCCACCAGTGGGTCTCTCCCCATGCTGAACTCCTTTAGTGTAAGTTCTGCCCTGATCATTAGGCCACTTAATCTTACCCGGCCAAGGCATTGCTCCCAACTTTGATTTATGTGCGACTTATCTTCTCGAATGTTCTCTCAGCTCCTAGAGAGTGGTGGACAGTTTCATAACCTTTATTGGATTCCCTTGTATGCCTAACACGAGGTCTGTGATTGGGGGCTTTGGCTAACACTTAAGTTGGAAAAGATAGATCTGTTGCTTATACTACTGCATTTTGATGGCACTACCCAGTTGCTCTCCTCAAGCTACGATGTCTGAACTCTGATAATTCAAAACTGAGTATCAGGTAAGATCTCCCCTACTGAGTGTGAACTTGACTTAAGAATTCATTGGGTCTCAATTCTCCAGTGACTGTGTCTGTTAAGATAGAAAATTTTGGAATGCCTCTCTTTCTGACTTCTCTCATTCTGTTCTCTCCACCCTACCCCAGAGAGTTGTGGTTCCCACATCAGAAACAACTCGTCTCCGATATTTCGTAGAGTTGCTGCTTGAGAAAAGACGACCCCTCATGCTAGTAGGAAATGCTGGGGTGGGAAAAACAGCCTTTGTAAGTGACACGCTGGCAAGTCTCTCTGAGGATTACATCGTGTCCCGTGTGCCTTTGAACTACTACACAACGTCTGCAGCTCTGCAAAGTGAGTCTTCTTCCTGCTTATATTTTTGGAACAAGGCATCAGAAATGGTCAAGGCTGCGGCATGTAGCCGGAGGGGGAGACTGCTTTTCTTTCGGCTTTAGACATTTGGCTTTGGCCTCAGATGAATTTTTGCTTACCACTAATTGGGGTAAAATATACTTTGTTTCAATATTATGATTTTTGGCTTTTTATATCACAAATGGCTTTATGTGGGTTACTACTCTTTTTTCTTTATTAACCTATGGTGTGTTACTTGTTTCAGGGATACAGGCCTATGATTCCTCAGTCTTACACAACACTCAGTGCTCACCACAACACATACCCTCCCCAGTGTCCGTCACCCACCCATCTCACCCCTCCCCTCCCGCAACCCTCAGTTTGTTTCCTAAGATTAAGAGTCTCTTATGGTTTGTCTTCCTCTCTGGTTTCATCTTGTTTCATATTTTTTCCCTCTTCCCCTATGATCCTCTGTCTTGTTTCTCAAAGTCCACATTATCAGTGAGATCCTATCAGATAAAGGGTTATTACTTTTAAGAACAGCAAGAATTGGCATCAACAGTGTTCACTGCTTTGCCACTATACACTTTGGTCACTTTTAATCAGTTTTCTGGAGCCATAGCACAAGGGAGAGTGCCCTGGTTACCTTTTCAAGTAAGGGATTGATTTAGGAGAACTTCCTTAAAACCATGTTGATGAAATGCCAGGCCATGTACTGCTAATTAAATCTTAGGAAAATTGTAAGAATAAATTTTAGCCTTTGAATAAACGTATAGGTGTAAACAAAAGAACCACACAGCGTTGGGGCACTCTGAGTTAGGAAGGGTAAGCTAAGTAGACACGGGAAGTGGAGAGAGTGTAGAAAGAGCTGATACTGGCAGAGCGGTCACTGCCCAGGAGAGTGCCAGGGTTGTGTTGGTGGTGGGGGCAGTGAAACTCCCTATTATCCAGTAGTTGATTAAACCTGTTGAGTTGCCCTGACTGTGGTGTGTGTGTGTGCACATGCATGCATCCGTGCACACGCATGGGCTTGAATATATGTTGTTACTGTTTTCCTAGCTTTATCAGTAGAGAGTATTAATACATTTTCTTACTGACACCATTAGTTACTCAGCCAAGAGTTAGTTTTGTAATCTCTTAGTGAGGTTTGTCTTCCTTGATCTCATGAGTGAAGCAGGGAAAAAATCCAACTTGGCGATGTTTCATTTAATTCTTCAGCAAATCTATATTATTTATCTATTTTTTCCAAGGTGTTGTGTCCTGCGCATGTTTTTCATTCACAGATGCAGAAGGAGGGATCACTTTATCACTTGTAAATGGAAGCTGAGGGCTACAATCCCATAACTGAACAAAGTACTTGACTGTGCGATGAGTTCATCTTGATAATAGCTGAAAGGCTGAAGGCGTTGGTGTAAGGTTTAGACATGGCCTATTAGCACAGAAAAGAGACCAGTGTATTTGAAAGAAGGTTTGGGTTTCAGACCATCACAGTGGGGTAGTATGCAGGCAAAGATGGGATTTGGGAAAGAAAAATCAGTGTAAGCAAACATAGGAAAGAAAATTACAGAAGACATTCAATTAATTGAATTGAATTAATTGCAAAGGGATGGAGTAGAAGATAGGGAAAGGCTGCAGTGGTGCGTTGGAGCTAGACTGCCAAGTCCGCTGCTTAGAAGATGGCTTTGCTAACTTATTCATGATACACTTCTTTGTTCTTTGATTCACTTAACAAATGGCTTGTTGTGGTCGTCATCAGGAATATAGTCATGAACCCGTTCTTGTCCTCCAGCTATTCATAGTCTTTTGGAGAGTCAGCAGCTATGAGACACTGTATCTTACACACTCGGTTCAGGATTTCCTATCCCCATGGTTTTCTCTCAAGTCCATACAAGTCACTGCGGCACACGAAGAAATGTAAGTTAATGTGTGCACAGGATAGAGTCTACGTACAGCCTTCCTTACACTTGTGCCATTGGATGGCCCAAGAAGAGAGGTTTGGGAACTCTCTTTGTGCATAGACGGTCCTGTAGAGGGGATAGGGAAGGACTGAGGGAGCAGGCTGTGGGTTAGAGTGCGTTCGGGGAGCAAAGCGTACAGACCAACAGTGACATGTCCTCAGATTGCTGGCCAGTGTGATGCCCTATGTCAGATGTTGACTATCCAGGAAAGGAGAGGCGAGGTGAGCTCTGCCAGTAGGAGGGAGGTTGGCAGAAAAGCATGACATAGAGTCAGTGACCAGAGGGTCATCACTGATACCAGCCTGCGCAGTTAATACTTGAAGACTTAGGAGTGGATGAAATGGACAGAAGATGAAAAATGAGGGAAAAGAAAGACAAAGGACAGAAAGTGACATTTTGTCTGATAGGTGGGCAAAATGATGCATTTGTTCCAGGAATTCTTGAGAAACCTCTAGAGAAAAAAGCTGGTCGTATCTATGGTCCAGGAGGAAATAAAAAATTAGTTTATTTCATTGACGACATGAATATGCCTGAAGTGGACCCCTATGGCACAGTGCAGCCCCATGCTCTGATTCGGCAGCACATCGATTACGGACACTGGTAAGCAGTCCTCTGTGTCTTACTCTCTCCTGAAATCTAATTATTGATTTTATGGGTGAGTTCTGAAGAAGAAAATTACCCCAATCTCTTCTTCTTTTGAGGAGCATTTTCTGGGATAACTTTTGGGTTTCACTTTAGATTCCCTTTTCATTGTCATAAGTACAGTAGGTTCCCTTTGTATCTTGGGACAAATTGGATTGAAAAGTGTCTTAGAAACATGACTGTCTAGTTGAAGCATTGACCTCACAGATTTGTTAACTCGCACTAAGGTACTTAAACACCTGACCTTACTCTGCGAGATGTCACTGTTAGGTAATGTCTGGGTGTTGCTGCGTGTCCATTCCTTCCGTTACCTAGAAGGAGGGCCCCCAACCTCCCCGGGAACAGGGTCCCGTGGGAATCCGTAGGCAGGAATAGCACGTATTGATTGAGCTCGCTGTATTGATTCTGGCATCAGAGGAGCTGTGAAGACTTCCATTTCCTCAGCTTTGGTGTCTGTGTCTCTGAGTTGAGGCTAACATGCCCAACGTCCCAGAGTGATTATAAAGATCGAAGGAGACCATGTATGAGGAAGTCCTGCATAAACGGAGGGGTTTTGTTGTGTTGTCATCTTCGGGTTTTGGGCTTACGGTCCTGTTGGCTGTCTTTCAGGTATGACAGACAGAAGGTGATGCTTCGAGAAGTGCACAGCTGTCAGTATGTTGCCTGCATGAATCTGAGGGTGGGCAGCTCCACAATCAATCCTCGACTCCAGGTAGGGGTGGAGTCCTGCCGGCTCCTAACTGGCCCAAAGAAAAACCTCACACATTGTAGACTGTGATTCCTGATGCTTTTCCTACAGACTAAGGCTCCTACCAGACTTTTGGTGAAGTGCGTAAGCTTTTTTAAATTTAATTTTATTTATGTTTTTGTTTCTTTTAATTATGTTCAGTAGCTTTTGCCTTTTCCAATAGACGATTTTTAAAGAGCAGGTACAGGTTTACAGACTGTTTGAGCAGTTTTAGTTGAAAGGACTGCAGAGAGTTCCCATAATACCCTCTCCCCCTCCTCCTACCTCATTCTACCCTATTATGGGCATCTTGCATGAGTGTCCTGCCTTTATTACAGTTGATGAACCAATTTCAATCCATTATTATTGACCAAAGGCCAAAGTTTACACGAGAGTTCATTCTTTGTGTTGTATATTCTGTGGGTTTTGGCAAATGCAGAATGCCAGGTATCGCCATGAAAATAGTAGACTGAATAGTTTCACTGTGCCGAAGCTCCCCTGGACTCCTCCTGATCATCCCTCCCTCCCTCCGGACCCCCTGTCTACCAGTTGGTCCTTTCATTGCCTCCATAGTGTAGCCTTTTCCAGAATGTCACATAGTTGAAATCCCATAGGATGAGGTCCTTTCAGATTGGCTTCTTCCACTTGGCTTAAATAGACATTTAAGCTTTCTCCATATCTTTTCTTTGCTTGATAGGTCATTTTTTTTTAACCACTATGTAATAATATCCATCATATTTGTGTACCAGTTTGTTGACCCATTCACCTGTTGAAGGATGCCTCGCTCGTTTTCACATCTTGGAATAAGGAATAAAGCTGATAAAAATATTAACGTGCATGTTTTGTATGTGCATATAACCTTTTAATAACAACACCCCCCACCACCTGTAACATACATAAAACAACAGTATACGACAGTAAGTGTTGCTTACTCCCTCATCTGGAATCAGCTGGGGGTCCGCTGGGTGACTCTCCATCATCGAAGCTGTGGTGGCTTTGACTAAAGTGGTAAGGACAGGGTGGCTCAGCTTCGTGGGTCTCTCACCCATTAATAGGCTTGCACAATTCATGGCGAAGGTGGGCCTTAAGGGAGCAAGTGGAAACACACAGGCTTCTGACAGTGACTGGCGCGGTGTCAGTTCCGCCTCACTCTGGGGGCTCAATCCTATAGCCAGGCCCAGAGTCAGAGAGGAAGGTACCACTCTGACACGGCAGGGAGCATGGAATGCGGGAAGGGATTACAAAAAATCGGAGAGGGGAGAGGCTTTTTTTGTTTGTTTGTTTGCAATCTAATGGTACCATTATAAACCCTATTATACGTAACTCTTAGATTTCTTTTGTTTTTCAGAGACATTTCACTGTGTTTGCATTCAACTTTCCATCTTTGGAGGCGCTGCAAACCATCTATAGCCAAATTCTTAACTTCCATTTTCAGCAGCAAGCCTTTGGCCCATCAGTTCTCAGGAGTGGGCCCTCTTTGATACAGGCAACAATCAGGTTCCATCAGATGATGACGCATAACTTTTTACCCACGGCTGTTAAATTCCACTACCTCTTTAATCTGAGAGACCTATCAAACGTCTTCCAGGTACCTGGTGGCTCTGGGTTCTTGGTGGCATCTTGGGTGGAGGAATGATTCTGGTAATATTAATGTTGTTCAGTTATGGAACTTAGTTCAAGGTGATGCTGTGTACTGTGGCATCATAAACTCCTCTGAGAAGTCTGTATGGCAGGTTTATTCCCATTTTACCGATGGGACTAGTGGGTTCCCTCGGGTTGTGCAGAGACTTAACTGCAGAAGCAAGGGCAGGAGTCTGACTCCCTTTCTGTGTAAACATCAGAGTGCCTCCTTTTGGGCCAAGGGAGGGGGATCATTTGTTATTTTTTCTTATTTATACAATATCATTTTTAAACATACCTCAAGAGAAACCACCATTTCTTACACCATTAGGTTGTTTTGACTTGACCTTGACTCTTAATAGACTTAGCTGGTAAAAGGACGATGTTTCTGTATTTGGTTTAGAAAGGAGATGCCAAAGAGGGAATTGAAACCAGAATTTTAAAAAAATAAAAAGTGAGCTGGCGTGATCTACCCTCTACAGTGAAAGCAGTTGGAGGGCTATTTATGACCTGAGGTTCTTTGTGAGAGAGGTAGTGGAGAATTTCAGGAGACTTCTTTAGATTTGGTGATTTTTGCTTCTTTATATTTTTGTAAGCGTCTTTTCTAAATCACTGCAAATGCCTTAAAACCCTAACACTGTGTCAGACAGCAGGTTCCTGAGAACATGGACCACTCACTCATTCTCATTGCTGTTTCTAGCACCCCTGCAACAACTCTGCTCGTTACAGTGTTGTTTAAAAGCCGATTTAAAAAAAAAAAAATTTATTTATCAGCGTGAGAGAGCAGGCAGGGGGAGGGGCAGAGGAAGAATCCAATCTCAAGTAGATGCTGGGCTGAGCACGGCGGCCGACATGGGGCTCCATCACTTGGCCCCGAGATCCTGACCTGAGCTGAAAGAGTCTGATGCTTAACTGACTGAGCCCCCCCAGACACCCCAAAGCTGATTTTGGGAAGGAAAGCAATAGGTGACAAGGGATCAGAGGCTTGTTCATGGCCTCTGGCAGCTACTCCTCACACCAGCAGCTGATGAAACTTTGTAACTACTCGCCTGCACCTTGCTGTGCTCTCCTCGGAGTCCAGAGCCAGCTGACTCTTTCCAGAAGGAGTGGGTCCCTATGAATCCGAGATACTGACCCTCTGTGTGGGCAGGGGGTGGGGAGTGAGAATGGTTCAGGGGCTAGTTCTGGATCTACCCACAAAACGTGATTTCAGTCAGTTTACTTTTGGTCTCATATTCTTCATCTGCTAAATGGAAGGGTTAGATTGACAGATACCAAAGGGTTTTAGGATTAAAAAATGTTGATCCTCTAACATTCATGTTCGCTCTTTGTACTTCAATTTGGGAAACTTCATCGGCTGGGAGACTTGATAGATGCAAGTCCTCCGATGAGCTACTTATTTCCTTGGTGGCTTGTGAGATACAGTCTTACCTACTTTCCGAAACTGGGTCTAATGGTAGTCAGTTTTTAAGATGTTACTTATCAGAGAGTAAAACTACTATTATAATAATTCTATTTAGAGTACTTCTTCTAACTTAAGTTGCTGAATTTAGTATACAGTTAAAGTGTTAAAGGAGAAGAATATTGTGGAATGTCATCAGTTTCCGAATTTTTAATTCTTCCCATTCTTGTCTTGTAGGGGATTTTATTTGCTTCCCCTGAATGTTTAAAGTGTCCGAATGATTTAACCCACCTGTGGCTACATGAATCTTCTCGCGTGTATGGAGACAAACTGGTAGACCCAAAGGACTGTAATTTGTTTCAGAAAAAAATGCTGGAAACGGCTTGTAAATATTTTGAAGTAAGTGTGTGGGATGTCAGCGGTCACTGTGGTCAGACCACTCTGGTCAGTCTGGCGTTGGGGCAGAGTCAGCTAAGGATGTGAAGGAACTGTGCACGTGCTGACCCTGCCGGAGCAGGCAGGGTTCCAGAATGTACCCAATCTGTACTTGGGAACGTTCCGCCCAGCAACTCAGACTGACCTGCAGGTCCTTCCTCTGATGGGCCACTGTGCTTCCATATGAAGTGCTCTGGATGGCTGACGTGACCGGATCTTTGTCTCCCTTCTCCTGCAGGGTGTAGACAGTCCCGTGCTGCTTCAGCCGCCCCTCGTCTATTGCCACTTTGCTCACAGCGACCCCGATCCGTGCTACCTGCCGGTGAGGGACTGGGAGGTGCTGAAGACGGTGCTCACAGAGGCCTTAGACAGCTACAATGAGCTGAATGCTGTCATGCCCCTGGTGTTCTTTGAAGACGCCATGCAGCATGTGTGAGTTGACAAGTCTTGATGCTTTTTCACAGAGTAAAAATGGCGAGGTCTCCACAGTCATCGTGCTTCTGCGGACTGTACTCAGTACTCCTAGCTGGTCGTCGCCTGTCTCTTGTTTGCCATATAGTATGAAACCGCAAGTGTCTCTCTCAGTTACGTCCTCATCTTAATCATGTCTGAGGCCAGTGTACTATTTTCTGAAACATCACACAGCCAAAAATGTATTCTATTTCACTGTAGCCCTGATAGGTAAGAATATTGAGAAAGAGAAAGGCATGTGACTCCCTCAAAGCCATAAGGTTCCTACCCAACAGAAACAGGATGAACTGAAACTGCTGGTCATTGAGGAAGCATGTTTATTGAGTGCCTACTGAATGCTAAGCAGGTTTGCTTAGGAGTGCCAGGCATTTGCTACTCTGGTACAAATTTAAAAAAGAAGGGGGCATGTTTTCTTGGCAGATAATGAGACAGATGTCACTATCCTGATGTAGAGCTTGACTGACAAGGCTCAGTCTCACCTCCTAGACTGGGTGCTTTGTGCAGTGCACAGATCTTGCAACCATCCATAGCCCCCTTGCTGTCAGACATTGTTCTATGTACTGATGATACAACAGCAAACAAGATAGTCTAGTCCTTACTCTAGTTGAGCTTAGATTTTAGTGATGCCGATGAACATTTATAAAGACACAAGCAAGCAAGATGGCAGAAAATGACGTGTCTCGCTGAGAAATAGATTCTGAGAAATAAATATGGGTATTCCCATAAAAGATCTGGGTATCTCAATGAGGAGGTGACATTTGAGGTAATATCAAATGGTAAACAGGAGCTAAGCCTGGAAAGATCTGGAGGAAGAACATTCTAGGCAGGGGCGTATTTTATGTGGCCCCAAGGCTGAATGTTCAAAAACAGAAAAGGGGGTCATCATGGCTGGAGAATGGTGAAATAGTAGAGAGCGATATTCGGCAAGCATGGAAATGCCAGAACGGGTCTTACTGACATGGTATTTCCCTGTAACCAGAGGAAGGAGCTTCCATTTTATTTTAAGTGCAGTGAGAAGCTTTTCAACAGATGTTAGCATGGGAATGACTTCATTTGTGGAAGAGTCTCAGCAGCTGACCGTTGTTGCTGTCGCTGGGTGGACAGCTGGGTGCGTCCTCATGTCCTTCTCTTTGTCACCATGATTTGTCACTGGCTGTATTAGTTTACTGGAGTTGCCATACCAAACTACCACGTATGGGTGGTTTAGAAAAACAGCTATTTATTGTCGCACAGTGGAGGAAGAAGTCTGAAAAGGAGATGACCGAGAGCCATGCTCCCTCTGCAGGTGCTGGGAAGAATCTTTTCCAGAATTCGCTGCCAGCGTGAGGCAGCATAACTCCTGCCCTCACATGCCCTCCCCCGCTGTGTGTGCCTGGGTCTGCATTTCTCCTGTTTATCAGGACACAGGTTGTAGTGGATAAGGGGCCCACCATACTCCAGAATGATACTGTCTTGTCTTCACCAAGTACTTCCTCAGAGACCCTATTTCCAGATATGCTTATATTCAGAGGTATTGGAGGTTAGGACTTTGATATGTGAATTTGGGGGGATGCCATATTCGGAAAGCAGCGCTGGCCTTACCCACAAGTGATATTTGGGCAAAGATTAAAATAATGAAATCATGGTTAAAAATGAGTCAAGAAAGGTGGAAGTATGGGAGGAAGGAAATTCGAAGAGACACCAGAAAGGCAGAAAGTTCCATTTTCATGAGTGGCAAAGAAAAAGTGGGGCGGCCTCCCCACTGTGAGTTATCGGAAGCATGCTAAGTATTGATTGCTTCGCCAATCCCTTTCCAGCGGCAGTCCGCCGATGGCACACATACAGCTTGTAGTTAGAATCTATGACTGTGGTGCTGATTGAAGTATTAGTGACCCTGCTCCTGCTTGGGTTAGGACACTGACTGTGAACGCAAGTCATGGGGCGGGAGAAAGAGTTGGCCCCAAGGGCAAGAGTCTTCCCACTGATCTTTCCTCATGGGCTTCTCAGGGGCCTTCGAGCAGAAGGCTGTTGCCTTGATCAGGGATCGTGAGCTCTCAGCTGATTGACTCAGGGTTAGAGATGTGCTCTCAGAACGTGCCCTTGAAGTCTCATAGAAAGGAACTTTGCTGCTTCGAGAAGCTGGTGAAACCCAAACCTCAAAGCATCCATTAAATCCAAAGGAAAACTTTGCCTGGTAACTTCGGGGTTTATTTGCCTCGTAGTATTTTATGGCTTTCCTGAGGTGGTTTCCTTGTGTGGTCACGGGAAGTCCCCCTCACGGACCAGCTCAGCCTCTCACGATGACCCACCTCTAGTTATTGATGGTTTGCAGCTGAGATGTGTAGGTCCTGGTGTAAGTGACCCCAACCTTGCTTTTTCACAAAGCGCTTTTGTGAAGAGTCATCTAGGCCTATCAGTCAAGGCCGGAAATTTACATTCACTTGAGGAAAGCAACCTGGACCTAATAGCCTGGTGTCTCCTTTGTTGCGTTTGGGTATCTGTATGCTTGTATTTCAGTTGTTTTCTTTTCTCATTATTTATAACATAATTATGACCTATTTCTTCAACCGAGATGGTAAGATCAACTTACTCCTAACTGTAAAATGTAGCAATAATATCAGTAGCTCAGTCATTCAGAATCTCTTCAATAACAGAACAAGGGATTAGTGGGCCTTGCTGGATTCTGAAGGCTTCAGTAAATTTTCTAGAGGGCTTGAGGACAGACAAAGCTTTGGTGCAAAGGAAAGAAGAATCCTACAGGCAAGTGCTAAAACTGCATCAAGTAAGTCACATGTAAGATGTTCATTGACCTAAAAAACTCCAGTCTTTCCAAAGTAATTCTGCAGCCCAAGTTTCCAGCATGAAGACATTTTCCCTTTGATGTTTGCTGCACAGGCTGCCTGGGTAAAGTTCGGGTCTCTCTTGCTAGTCACCCTCGAAGCCTTGCAGAAGGGCCTTGTCTACAAGTAGGAAGCAGTGAGAGTCCCAGAAGTGATTTCCACAGGGACAGCTGCTTAGGCATCCGGTGTGAGGGGCCTCTTTGCTTCATGGGGAAGCAGATGAACGAGGACTAAAGATATAAAATAAATACTCAGATTTCGTGTCAAAAATTTGTAAACAAACAAAAACTAGATGCAGTCCCCGGGCCCTTCAGTCTTCTGCTCCCACCGGCGTGCTGTCTCTGAGCAGGTGTCGCATCAGCCGAATCCTTCGGACCCCTGAGGGTCACGCGCTCTTGATTGGCGTGGGCGGCAGCGGCAAGCAGAGCCTATCCCGGCTGGCGGCTTACATTTGCGGCCTCGACGTCTTCCAGATCACTCTGACGGAAGGCTTTGGAATCCAAGAACTTCGGGTGAGTGGAGTGGGAGCAACCCTTCCCTCCTCCTGCCTGGTGGATAAAGCCAGAGCTGGTAGCGTTCCCACGGTCAGCTCCGACTCCCAGATTGGGCCAAGGCTTCCCCAACCAAGAGGGAAAACTTTTGGGGGATTTAGTTACATTTCTCTTTCTCTCCTTCATGGTAAATAAAGTAATCATGAAATTCGTAAATGTTTATAGGTATATAAACCTGTAAGCAAAGAAAAAGTTGGGAGACCTCCCCACTATGAGTTATCAGAAGCATGTTAAATATTGACCCAACTCGGAAAATATTTTATTGCATACTTGTTTACAACAGGGGGCACCTGGGTGGTGCAGGGAGTTGAGAGTCCGATTCCTGGTTTCAGCTCAGGTTGGGATCTCAGGGTGGTGGGATTGAGCCCCACCTTGGGCTCTGCTCTTAGTGTGAAGTCTGCTTGGGTTTCTCTCTGCCTCTCCCTCTTCCCCACCTCCCTGTGTGCTCTTTCTCTCTCAAATAAATGAATAAATCTTTTTAAAAAAAAATAGTTTAAATACTTGCTTACAACAGATGTGGTTTTTCCTTTGTATCGACCACGCCTGCTGTCCCGCACTGTAAGTACTCCCCTACATTGGAGGGGGAGAGAAAGATACCACCTTTACAGGTCCACTTTAGATAAATCACAAAAATAAAACGTGATGAGAATCTATTCAGGAAACGCTCATGGGCTCTTAAAAGTCGGCTTTTTCATCACAACATTACTTATAAAATAGTATTCAGAGTTTGTGGCAAGGGAAATGTAGGTGAAATGCGACCACTTTTCAACCCCAAAAGAAAACAAATCTCGTGCTTTCAGTATTATAAAACAAAGCTAAATAATAAAACCGTTTTCAATGAAATAGTTGTGGAAATGAGCAGAGTCTTCTTTTTACCGCGTTGCTCAGCAAGGATGTCACCAAATTCATTTTCAGTCTCAGGAGGGAGCTGTCCGTCAGCCGCCCATTGTCATCCCTATGCTTCATTAAGCCACGAACATGGCGTTCATCACTAAATGCCAGAAAAGGAGGTGATGTCATGCTGTTTGCCCCCCATGCGGGATCACGGAGAGGGAAGGATGTGTGAACAGGGAAAGCTCCTGCATTATAGTTACTGAGCTCTTCCCAGCCCTCACACACATCCACCCCACGTCGCATCAGCACTTTAACAGCACATGAATGATGGCCTCCCTTCCTTACAGGTAGATCTTGCCAATTTGTACATCAGAACTGGAGCCAAGAACATGCCCACTGTGTTCCTGCTGACAGATGCCCAGGTTCTAGATGAGAGCTTCCTCGTGCTGATTAATGACTTGCTGGCATCAGGTGATTAAACCAACACATTCCTTGAAAGATCTTCCCCAATGACAAATTATCTGCAGTTGCAGTGAACTTTAAAGAGAGATAATTTGTCTTTGAGAGTTTGCTGGGGCAGTCTTTGGGGAGAAACCTATAAACCTAACTAATTTGAGGTGTATCGCTTTCTTAGTTTGCTTATGGATGTGAGGTGCCTTAGAGGAGCCTTCAGTGAAGTAAATGTTATTCCTACAAGGACAAGCTTGGTGGGCGTGTCCAAGAGAGCTGGTCCTCAGTGGGGGGTGTGTCTCGTAAATGCAAAAAAACAAAAACAAAAACAAAAACAAAACACCTTTCTGGTTCCAAATTCTTTATCCTTTAAATTGAACTTTGTATGATAAAACATTCCAAGCACCGAAAAGTCCTATCTAAAATTCGAATTGTGAATGTCTCTCAGTAATTTTCCTCATTCCTTTGGGGGCAGGAGAAATCCCTGATCTGTTCAGTGATGAAGATGCAGACAACATAATTTCTGGGATTCGTAATGAAGTTCGTGGTCTAGGCATGGTGGACTCCAGAGAAAACTGCTGGAAATTCTTTCTGGCCAGGGTGCAGCTACAGCTCAAAGTAAGAAACCCTAGTTTACTTGCATAGTATTCAAAACCTGCTCTTGGAATCATGACACGGTTCTGTTTCCGGATCCATACGAGGGGCCTGAATTGCAGCCTTTCGTTTTAAAAGGACATTTGCCTTTTCACGTGTGCCCACATCTGGAGTAGACCTTCCCGAAGTGTCCCGTGATGCTGGGCACCTGCAAAACATGGGTCCAAACAGTGTTCGCTCGAGCTGGGTGTGGTCTCTGTCCGGGAGGAGCTGACGCTGCTCCTGCAGGGAAGGGCCCTCACCAGCAATAATCGTGCAGGACAGTTGGGGTAGTGACTCGGGTTACAGAGGAAGGTGGCATCCCTCTCTGCACCGGGCTCTGCTGGAGGAGGCGTTCTGCCTGCGTCAGGCATGGGCCGGAATCCACGGAGAAGCAGTTGGGCGGGGGGCGGGGGGGAGCCTTCAGGGAGAGAAAATAGCATTTATGTATGAGGAAGGTTGGACTGGACAGGACGCCTTCAGAGAAACCCAAGATGTCTCCCAATGACTGCAACCCAGGGAGAAGGAGGGGGATCAGGCTGGAAAGTAAATTAGGATGAGCAGGGCGCTGAAAATCATGAAGGGTGCGGCGGAAGAGGTTTAAGTTACAGACCTGAGTTATTCAGAACTTTAAGGCAAGCCAGATGCTCGAGGCTGGAAGTTCTTCCCTCCAGATGACTAGGTAAGTCAGTGGAGCACTCAGGGCTATAATGTAACCAAATACTAGAAGCGCCTCTCACCTCCCGGCAGGAAGCTAACTGAAGGCAAAATTTGGCTTCCTGGTATAGAAATAGGTAGTAACTTAGACAAATGTCCCCTTCACTGCTACTTCTAGTATCCTGGGTCCATCAAGCCCAGGCCGCAGGGGAGCCTGGAGCCCCCAGGAAAAGAGGATGGGGCAGCGTGTTAGCCGGGAATACACCTCTCCCTGGAGGTAGGAGTGTTGGTAAGCTGCTTGGCTGCTCTATTCTTAAATTCCACATTAATCTTCCTGAGCAGTTCTGGGCTGATGTGAGATCAGAATTTATGGTTCAGTTGCCCAAAGAGTTTTATCCCCATCAACATGTTACTAAGAATACTTTCGCCAGGTCGTAACAAGGCCAGAGTTTTCTCTCTGTTCCGGGGCGGTACATTTAGATCACATTGTCTTTATGAAATACAAAAACAAGTACAATAAGAGAACATGAGATGGTAATGCTCTACATCACTGACTATCGAGGTCTGTTCCTCAGCGCAACAAAATTAACATCACCTAGAAACTGTTTTTAAAATGTAGGTCTTGGGGCGCCTGGGTGGCTCAGTGGGTTAAAGCCTCTGCTTTTAGCTCAGGTCATGATCTCAGGGTCCTGGGATCCAGCCCCGCATCGGGCTCTCTGCTTGGCAGGGAGCCCGCTTCCCCTCACTCTCTGCCTGCCTCTCTGCCTACTTGTGATCTCTCTCTGTCAAATAAATAAATAAAATCTAAAAAAAAAACCCAAAAACATTCTGCTTAAAAAAAAATACAACTAAAAATAAAATGCAGGTCTTGGGGTGCCTAGGTGGCTCAGTGGGTTAAGCCTCTGCATGGTCTCAGGGTCCTGGGATTGAGTCCTGCATCGGGCTCTCTGCTCAGCAGGGAGACTGCTTCTCCCTCTCTCTCTGCCTGCTGCTTTGCCTACTTGTGATCTCTCTCTCTCTCTCTGTCAAATAAATAAATAAATAAAATCTTTTAAAAAAATGTATTAAAAATGCGGGTCCTGCAGTCCCACCCCTGACCTGTGGAATCAGAAACTCTGCACGGCATGCACAGTGTATGTTGTAGTGAGCCCTCCAGGCAATGCCGAGGCCTGCTAAAATTTTGAGAGCTATTGTTTGAAATAATGCAAGGCTGCCTGAGTGGCTCAGTCAGTTAAGCATTGACTCTTGATTTCAGCTCAGGTCATGACCTCAGGGTCGTGAGGTCAAACCACATGTCAGGCTCCCAGCCAGGTGTGGAGCCTGCTTTGGGATTCTCTCTCTCCCTCTGCTCCTACCCATCTGCTCAATCTCACACTCTCTGTCACTTTGGGTTGGGGGGAAGCTAAAGTAAGCGCCCTTTACAATGTCTTTTATACACACCTTTGCTTGCTTCTTGTGGGATAAATTCCTAGGAAGGGTATTGCTAGGTTCAAGAGATGTAGCCAATAGTGGTTTTAAAATGCATCTGACAGTTCTTCGACGTGCTTCTTACTCACAGGCAGGGTCTCAGCCCTCTCTTGTTGAATCAGGGTGTGCTTGTGAGTGTGGGACTACAGGCAGGAAGGACACTGAGGAACTTGGGAGGCTCAGCTCCGAAGGGCCACTTTTGCATTGACTTACACATGGTTTCGTTTATCAGAGTTCACTGTATACCATGCAGTTCATCTTAACATATGTGCTACGTGTATTTTGCCTATCATCATTTAATCTTTTAAGTATATATATGGTTCGAATTTGTTTATAACTTGAAGTTTTTTATTAGTTGGATCAGTGTTTTCCTTTATGGATTTAGAGGGGCTTGTGAATTCTTAGCAGAGTCTTCCTCTCCAGGATGATAAAACTTGTCACTAGCAGCATTTAGAACTCAACTGGGCAGCAGATAAAATATCAACAATTAAAAGACCCGTGCTTTCTGGTCTGCCCCTTCTGCCAGTGCTCTTCCCGGTGCTGCCTGCCTCGTGAGCGCCACACGCATGCAGTGGGGTCTGTATTCGCAGGAAGGAGGGGGTGGGCAACCTTGGGGCGCTCTGGTAGGAAACCAAGGCTTCCTCCGCAGACCCTAAGCTGGCCCTGTGTATCACCTGCCACCTCTGCCTCCCAAGGAGTCAGAGGAAGTGGATTTGCTTATCTCATCACATGACCTTTATGAATAAAATTAGAAATGTATTTTGAGATAGCCACAGAACCCATCATGCCAGTACCTCTGTGCTTTCCGTTGAAAACTTGACTATATCTAGAATATATCTATTATCATATATGATATAGAGGGATTAGAGAGGTTTCAGGTTATTTTTTTTCCAAAATAGTGACTTTTCATCTTAACACCATGTTTTCTTATGTACTGATTTAGAGTAATAAACTTTTATTATACGTCCTACCTGGTCTATTTCTAGATCCTCTGTTTTCTTGTTAAGTCTCTGACTTGTACTGTATAAATTATTAAGGTTTTATTACACATTCTTATATTAAATATCCCACTGTTCTTGTCTAGTTTTTCTTTGTTCTCACATGTCTACACATCTAGAAAAATATCAGGGTCATTTTTTTCCAATTCTAAATACATTCCATTTTAATTTTGATTGAAATTATGCTGATGGCTTATTTTATATTTGGGAGAACTTAATCTTCATTATTTAAAGTTTTCTCTAGAAGGAAAGTTTCTTTCATAAGGTTTTCTGATGGTGTATTTTTTTGTATATAGGAGAGCTATTGATTTTTAATTTTAAACCCACAACGTTTATAACCAGCCTTTCTGGTAGTTTCTGTTAGTTGGTTGCTATCACATAGCCTGCAGGTAATATTTTGTCTTTTTTAATATTCTATTTATCTACTTTCCTCCCTCATTGCATTGGTAAATCTACTGAACATTAAATAATTATGGTCATAGAAATTTTGTCTTCATTTTTACATTAATAAGGATGTTTCTGATATTTCACTATTAGGTCTTATACATCGGCTATATCTTGTCAAGGAAAGTATCTTTTAAATTCCTTTTCAGCATCTATTGAGATAATTACATGGTTTTGCTCCCGGAACTTACTAATATTCATGCAGTACAGATGGATGTACAGAAATTTTACATTTTTGTACTGTTTGAAGCCCGTCAGTCTTGGGATGCCTGGGTGTCTCCATTGGTTAAGCGTCCGACTCTTGGTTTCTGTTCAGGTCATGATCTCAGGATCCTGGGATGGAGCTCTGCACTCAGCAGGGAGTCTGTTTGACATTCTCTCGCTCTGCCTCACCCCCTACTTGTATTCCCTCTCTCTCTCTCAAATAAATAAGTCTTTAAAAGATAAGTAAATCCATCAGTCTTTCCCCTCACCCATTTTTTTTATACTCCAGTCCAGGAAGCCTTCCCAAAGCTGGGACCAGTTTTAAGTTCATCTCATTTCTGAGGCCCCTTTTCAGTATTTACGTCTGTACACGCTAGACTTTATCTTGGAGTTCAATATGGATCATTTTCCCTACCTTGTCACAGGATTACTGACTGAATAATCTCTTTTCTACTAAAATGAGTAGGAGAGGTTTTGGGGGTTTTGTATTGTTTTTGCTTGTTTCCTGCTAAGGAGAAGTAGGACATCTCCCTCAAACAGTCCCCATCCTTCTTGGCCTTGTCATTCAGGTTGCTGCGTCATGAGAAGGGGTGGTAGTCAGCATCTTACCCTGAGGGAGAAACACCATGGCATAAAAGTGGGTCATCTCTTTGCTAGAAAATGGCGACGTCTTTCTCTTCAATACATAAATATTACCCTCACATCTCTGGGTTTTTAAAGAATTCTGGCTTGCTCTGTGTTCGTTTCATATACTGTGATACTCAGCAATGTGTACTAAGGACTCCAAATTCCTGATGAGTGGATCCTTCCCTTGCATACGTTCCTAACTGGGCAACATGGGAAGCTAAATGCATTATGGGGTTGGTGAGCACACCTGGCAGGTCGAGCTCAATGATGTGTAGTTGCCACCCCATTACCCATGCTCACCACCCAAAGCCACATCCCATTTGGAATGCAAGGCCAGTAAGAACCTGTTGGCATGAAAATGTGACCTCTGAATCCCACAGAGCAGTTCCCATTAATGATCAGATGTGAGCCCTTGGATTGCCTGAAAAAAACCAATGAATAAATGCCAAATGCCTTCTCTCCTTCACGTTTGTTAACCCAAGAACTTTTCTTTCTTGCCTTCCTTTCTTGGCCATCTGATGCCATGGGGAAAGGAACACTTAATGTATGTAGTAGCCTGTGATTGCTGGAGACAGATACCCATCTATCTTGTTATGTCTATGTATACTGAGGGAGCATGTGTGTGTGTGTGTGCTTGTACACATACATACTCATACGATTTTTTAATTTTAGAGAATGAAAGCATGCTTTCTGATGATGTAAGATATATGTGTTCATTGTAGAGAATTTAAAAATATAGAACCATATGAGGAAAAGAAATTAGGCTTTAATTATATTGCCTGGAGGTAACTACCAAAAGCGTATTAGTATATCTCTTTCCAGTTTTCTGTAGGTATATAAATGCATGCAAAGTATATATTCCAAACTGAAGTGTATTTCCACATCTCTCACATTTTTCTTCATAATTCTCTTGGCCTTTTTATTAGAAGCCTCCCCCAGGGTGGGGGTAGAGGGCCAAAAAATGAAACGATTCCAAGAATTTGGTGTATGGAGTGAAATATTTCACTCCCATGTACTTTATTCTAGTTACCTACTTGTAGAACACCTTCATTCATGTATACCCTTTACCAAATTTCCTACTGGTTCATTACAGTTTTTGTTGATTTATAGGAACTCTGTATATCTGGGTAATATTCCTGTGCCCATAATGTTCTTGTCTACTTTACATGTTGCCAGTGTTTGTCAAAGTTCATCACAATCCTAACTTTGTTGACAATGACTTCTTTTTTATATTTATATTACCAAACAATATCTATTTTTTCTTCCATGGATTTTATGTCTTACACATACACACTTTTTTAAGGAAACATTTCTATACTTCATGGTTATTGAAAATATTATTCTGAATTCTATTTAAATTAACTTAAATAAACTTAAAATACTTTGAATGGTTAGCTCTGGATTGTGGTGTATAGTACAAGGTGACTTTTCTATTTTCCCCACCCCTGGATTCTCCAAACACCATTGATTATATAATATTTCACCACTGATTTGAAATGCTCCCTGTCTCATAATTATAAACTAAATGTCTAAATATATGGTATTCTATTTTTTGACTCTTAATGTTTATAAATCTGTTCATCTCAGCCCGCATGAATACCATACCGCTTTTCTTATTGTACCTTTGTAATTATATTCTGGAATCTAGTAGAATAATATCTTCCTCCTTGTCCGCATTTACTTAGCTACTGCCTTTACTAGATGAACTATGGAATCAGCTTAACATTAAAAAAAAATCCTGTGAGGGGCACCTGGGTGGCTCAGTAGGTTAAATGTCTTGATTTGGGGTCGGTTCATGCCGTCAGGGTCATGGGATCGAGCCCCATGTTGGGCTCCAAGCTGAGTGTGCAGCCCGCTTGAAATTCTCTCTCTCCTTCAGCCCTAACCCTCTGCCCACGCTAGCACACGGGCTCTCTCCCACTCTCTCTCACATTAAAAAAAAATTTTTTTTTAAATCCTATGAGAATATATAGACTAAACTGAAGGTGATGCATGTATCTACAATATCAAATGTTTCCATACTGCTTTATTAATAACTTAAGTTTTGTTCCTCGACAGTGTAAATTGTGAATATTCTCTTTTTATGAGTGTCCTTAGCCTTTTTTACTCAGTCTGAACTTTAGAATCATTTTGAGAAGCTCCACTCATCTCGTTAGGAATTTATGAGAATTGCCCATGATTTGTTAATGAATATGAGAGGAATAAATACCTTTATAACAGATGATCTTCTCCAGGAATGTGGCACCTCTTGTCGTTTGGTCAGAATGTCTTCACTGACCTTCAGTAAAGCGGCTAGCTATCTTCTCATGTTCTACACATTTCTGAAGTTCTTTCTCAATATTTTACATTACTTTTTTGATCTTGCCAAATGTTCTCACAGGTCATGGTGGACAATAAGAGTGCCATTGGATGGAGGGAGAGAGGGAAGGGTAGATGTTTGTTTGTTTTACCAGCCAGTCCATTGAACACTCCAGTAGGTTTTGCATTTTGTACTTTAGAGTTTGCTGAGTAGGTAGTCACATAATCTTTGAATTTTTTTACTCTTCCTTTCTAAAAATTAATTTTCTGTGTATTAAAATAGCCATAATTTTTGCATATCAAATTTAGTACCAAATAAAACAGCATCTCTGTTTTATTTTTTATTTTAATGGGAATGCCTATAGCTTTCCATCAGTCCAAGACTTAGGAGAAAAAGAAATAAAACAAGGGGATTTATGAAAGGACATATATGATAAAGTACAACAGCTCTTCCTAAAAATATCAAAAATATCTTCCTTCTTCTCAGACAGAAAATCAGATGTTGCAAAACCCTCTTACCCTTGCATGGTGGTCAAGTCAATGTCCTAACCCACTTCATGGGTTAACAAGCAAAGACCCCAGCTTCCTTTCCTTCATGTGAATGACCACCCAGTATGGCTTTATCATGGAGGAGTGCTGTCTTCCATCCCTCCTGCCCTTCATGCTCATACTTGAGTTGCTGGAAGACAGTCCCACTCTCATGGACAGCTCGTCCAGTCCCAATCCCAGGCCCTGTCAGGCTCTGCCCTTCTGATAGTGTTTTGCTGATCAGGACCACACCTCTCTGAACATAGTACCCTAGCTCTTCCCTTTGCATTTTTTGATATTATTTACATAAAAGGAATGGAAAGAACATCAGAGAGACGAAAGGCATGACCTTGTATTTTGTATCTGAGGTTCACTGCTCTTGAAATTTCAAAAAACAGCAAAACATTTTTGTCTTTTGGAGGTAGGGCCAAAGAAAAGAGTCAGGGATGATTTCAGGGTCTGTAGCCTGAATAAACAGGATAAAGGACATATCATTTATTGAAATAGGGAACCTGAGGGGAGGTGTGCCTTATACTTGTTTGGTGGATGAGGATAAATAAAAAGTTCTGCCTAAAGTTAACTTAACATGCCCATTATGCATTCAAATAGAGACGAACAGGATTTAGTTGAACATAGCCATCGGAGTCTGGAGAAGAGGGTGGGACCAGAGACGGAGTTTAAAGCCACCTTTGACCACCACCCATGGCTTAGATGAGGAAGTTGTGACCTGTGAGAAGGGAAGTGGTCCAGGTGCTGGTTCAGAGCAAATTAGGATGCAGATGTCAAAATTTCGTCTTGCTCTGAAGAATATTTCACATTGCCGTCTGTTGACTCCTTGATCTGTCTGCTGGGCCTCAGTATTTGCTGATTGCCTGTGGTGTGCTGGTCCCTGGGCATAGGATAGTAAGCAGGAGACGGCCCCTGCCCACTGCATTGTTGGAAAGACCAGCCTGAACCTCACGAACTGAGTATACATTCACACCTCTCTGTATGAGAAGGAAGGGGTATATGGGATAACAAAAGCCCGGACGAGAAAGGTTTCAGTGAGGTAGAAAAAGGATTGGGAAGAATCTCTAAGATGTCTGTTCTCATAGATATCATCTCCCTTATTTTATACTATAAAAGAAATTTTTAACACCAAAAGTGAAGGGCTTATTCCAAGACTAAAGGATTTATCCATTTCAATTGAAGAAACTTCGCATTCCAAGGAGCATGGTCCATGTTTTTCACATTCTGCTTCCAGTTGGGTGTGGGGTTTTCCAGCATGGTATGGGGCTCGTGCTTGTACGTGCACATGCGTGTGGCCTTACCACCTCATGCCAGCAGAAATGCCGACCGCTAGCAGAGCAGCACAGATCACAGGCCAAAAACTTTGCATTTGCGGTTCAGCTCTGGGCCTCTTGGGTAGATCGTTAGGCACCAAATAGCTGTTTGAGAAAATAAAAACAGAACACTGTTATACAAGTGTACGGAGCTGCAGACCGGCCTGGAAAGTAGTATGGGGGCACTTGAGTCACTGGCATCAAGCAGGGCAGCTGAGACCAGGGAATACGTTCCCCTTGTCGACAGGAACCTATAATAGGGGGTACCTAGTGGGGAACAGAACTCCTACTGTCTTTACTCCCCAGGAATTGACTTGCTTCTGGCTCTCTTTTAGGATTACACATACAGTTTCTTTATGAATTGAAGAGTTTTGTTTAAAAAAAGAAAGAAATAAAGAAAAAAGAAAGAAAGAAAGAAAGAAAGAAAGAAAGAAAGAAAGAAAGAAAGAAAGAAAGAAAAGAAAGAAAGAACAAACTCACGCCCTGATGTAGCTCAGGTCACAGTCTCAGAGTCATGAGATCGAGTCCACAACTGGGCATGGAGCCTGCTTAAGATTTTCTCCCTGCTTCTGCCTCTGCCTCTTCCTCCCTTCTAAAAAACAAAAACTCCCCAATGTAAAATACTATCTCTTAGAAAAATTAGTACTGATCAATAGACATAAGTAAAAGGTAGTGTGAATTATGTCTTTGTGTGTTACCTAAAAAGAAAATAAAATATAAAAATGTATTGAATGTGTATATGTTGAAGGTGCTGTTGGAGTTCATGAAAAATAACTGAAATTAAAAGGTTCTTGGATGGTGGTTGATAAGGGAAATTAAAAGGCTGATAAAATGATACTAAAACAGTCAAACAAGGGAAGAGTTTTTCTGCTAAACTTCCTAAGAGGGTTCTCTCTAGAAGACTCAGATCTTATCACTCTTGAAAAATACTTAGACTTTAGAGGATAAATGCAAACCTAAGTTATGGACAGAAGCTTCTGAAGTAAATATGTGGGAGGGTTACTTCTATCCGAGAATATATCAACTGGAAAAAAATACAGAGTGACAGTAGCAATTCAAATTTCCATTACAAGAGGAAATGGACTGAGTCCTGTTAGTGATATACAAATAAATATGTACTTACAATGGAATCTTACCCAAAAGAAATTGAAACATATTACAAAGCACAATGAAAAATGGGTTATTGCAAATGAGTCCTAATACCTGTGTTAGGGGGGAAAAAGGGGAGAAAATTCTATGGTGTGGATTCCGAAAGCAAGATGCTGACATCCAAATATTAGAGCTGTAGAAGTACATAGATGGTGATTTCAGGGTTTGCTTCTTACTTGTGAGAATTTGCTTTTAGAAGAGAGCACAGCTGTCTGAGGCATCTTTAACTTTATTTTCTTAGCAGTCTTTTCTCTGAGTCCACTGTTAGGAGCTAACTTAAGCCAATTTGGTTATCCGCAGTTGTCGGGGATTATTTGGGAGGAGGTGTATGTTTCAATGATCTTCAGTACTTACAGGTAGATGGCACCTGTTCCGGAGTCGGGGAGCTCTTGTGCCCCAGTATCCCAACTCAGGAGTGTCTCAAGGAGAGGAAGTCTCAGACTGAACTCAGGCACACAGAGTTTGTGTGTAGCACCTAATTTAAAATGGTTCTTAAAGGTTCAAAACCAGCTCTGTGAGCTTACTGCAGTCTTAGCTCTGTTCTTGTAGGAAACTGAATAGCTCTTACTGGGAGGATCCTTTGGGGCAGTGGTGGCAATATTCTCATGGTAGGATCCAGCTGATTTTCTCACTGGAATCACATAAAAACAATTTTTCTGTAAGCTGTTTTCCACAGGACTGGTCAAAATCCAAGTCTAAAAAGCCAAGGGTGTAATTGTTAGGATACTTCGATATCTAGACTTTCCTCTTTGGTTTACACAGCGGTGGAGGTAGAAGTATAATATTTCCATTTTCCTCAGATATCTGGAGCACTCTTCCTTTCATCAACAAGAAAGGCAGATCCGGTGTTCATGATGCCAACTAAATCAATCATTTATGTTGATGAAAGAGGCTAGCTAAGAGCTCAGATAGCTGACTCTGCATGTGTGGGTTTCCATTAGAAATGGGAAGTGCTGGTTAAGCCTCCCTGGCCTCTGTGGTTTCTCTTGGTACTTCAGATTCTAACCAGTGGCCTCCTAAAATATAAAATGAGAATTTACATGCCTGTCATACAAGAGTGAAGTTATTTCAAAAGTAAGTTATACAGGACCAGATGGCTCTCACTGGTGAAGTCTATCAAATACTTAAATTAGAATGAATATTAATCCTTCAAATTCTTCCAAACAATTGAAGAAGTAGAAACATTTTACAAGGCCAACATTACCCTCCTACCAAAGCAGACAAGGATGTCAGCAGAAAATAAATTACTAAGGCCAATATCCTTGATCGAAAGATAAGAAAATCCTCAACAAACTAGGAACAAACTGAATTTAATAGTATATTAAAGCAACCCTACCCCATGACGAAGTGGGATTTATTCCAGGGATTCAAGGATGGCTCAACATCGACAAACCAATCCACATGATGCACCATATTAACGAAACGAAGGATAAAAATCTTATCATCTCAATAGACATAGAAAAAGCATTTGAGAAAACAGAACATTCATTTGTGATGAAAACTCAACAAACCAAGAATACACCTCAGACAACAAACTCAAACTCAGAACATACCTCAATGTAATTAAGGCCATATAAGACAAACACACAGCCAACACCAGAGTGAACAGTGGAAAACTGACAGTTTTTCCTCTACGATCTGGAACAAGGCAAGGTTACCTACCTACTCTTACCGCTTTTATTCATCACAGTACTAGTACTAGAAGTCTCAATCAGAACAGTTAGGTAAGAAAAAGAAATGAAAGGCATCCAAATCAGAAAAGAAAAAAATATGTCTTTACTTGTAGATGACATGATTTATGGAAAACTCTAAAGACTGGACCAAAAAAACTGTTAAAACTAATAAATGAAATCAGCAATGTTCAGGATACTAAATCAACACAAAAAAATTTTCTTTTCAGTACACTTATAATGAACTATCAGAGAAATTTAAGGCAATGTTATTTACAGTGGAGTTAAAAAAGCAGGGACAAATTTAAGGGGATGAAAGATCTCTGCACTAAAAACTAAGATGATATAGCAAGAAATTGAAGACAGAAACTGAAAAATATCCTATGCTTGTGGATTGGAACAATTAATATTGTTAAAGTATCAATATTATCCAAAATGATCTACAGATTCATTGCATCTTTACCATGATTCCAGTGTATTATTTTGCAGAAATAGAAATGAAAATCCTAAAATTTGTGTGGAACCAAAAAAGGTCTCACCTAGCTAAAGCAGTCTTGAGAAAGAGCAAAGCTGGAGGCATCATATTCCCTGATTTCAAGCTACATTATAAAGCCATGATAATCAAAACAGTATGGTATGGGCATAAAAACAGACACATGTATCAGTGGGGCAGAATAGAGAACCCAGAAATAAGCCCATACTTCTATGGCTAATTAATATTTGACAAAGAAGCCAAAACTATACAGTGAGAAAAGAATAGTCTTTTGAGTAAATGGTGTTGGGAAATTGGGCGGCGACATGCTGGGCCCCTATCTTAAACATAACAAAAATCAACCCAAATGGAAAGAAGACTTGAATGGAAGACAATCTATAACTCCTAGAAGAAAACATAGGGGGCAGTCTCCTTTGCAGGAGGTCTTGGTGGTGATTTTTTAGATTTGACACCCAAAGCAAAGGCAACAAAAATAAGCAAGTAGAACTGTATCAAACTAAAAAGTTTCTTTAAAAAAAAAAAAAGATTTTATTTATCTGAGAGAGAAAGAAAGCTTGAGCAGGGGGAGAAGCTGAGGGAGCGGGGGAAGCAGACTCCACACTGAGTGTGGAGTCCCATGTCGACCTCAGTCACAGGATCTTGGGATCATTACCTGAGCGGAAGGCAGAGGCTTAGCCAACTGAGCCATTCCATTCCCCCAAATTAAAAAGCTTCTCTTCAGCAGAGGAAACCATCAGCAAAATGAAAAGGCAACCTAATGAATGGAAGAAGATATTTGCCAACTACACATTCAGTAGGAGGTTAATATCCAAAATATACAAGGACCTCATAAAACTCAATAGCAAGAAACCAAATAGCCCAATTGAAAAATGGGCAAAGAACCTGAATACTCCTTATTTCAAAGAAGGTACACAGATGGCCAACACATGTGTGAAAAGGTACTCAGCATTACTCATAACCAAGAGATGCAAATCAAAACCACCATGAGATAACACCTCAAACCTTTTGTTGTTTTCTGTTTGTTTTTTAACGTTTTTTAAATTTAAATTCTAGTTAACATCCAGTGTAGAAATAGTTTCCAGTGTACAGTATAATGATTCAGTGCTTCCATACATCAACACCTGGTGATCAGGATAATAAATGCCTTCCTTAACCCCTATCATCTATTTAACCCATCCCCCCACCACCTCGCCTTGGGTAACCATCACTTCTCCAGTTAAGAGTCTGTTTCTTGCTTTGCTCTCTTTTTTTTTTCCTTCACTCATTTGTTTTGTTTCTTAAATTCCACCTTTGAATGAAATCATATATTTGTCTTTCTCTGTTGGACTTATTTCACTTAGCGTTATATGCTCTAGCTCCATCCGTGTCATTGCAAATGGCAAGATTTCATTCTTTTCTATGGCTGAGTAATATTCCAGGGTGTGTGTGTGTGTGTGCGCGCGCGCGCGTGCGCGTGTGCACGTGTGTGCATGTATATCACATTCTCTTTACCCATTCAGCAGTTAATGGACACTTGGGATATTTCTATTTGGATGTTGTCGATAATGCTGCTGTAAACATGAGGGTGTATGTATCCCTTCAAATCTTTTTTTTGTATCCTTTGGGTAAATACCAGTAGTGTGATTATTGGGCCATAGGGTAGTTCTATTTTTAACTTTCTAAGGAATCTCCATACTGTTTTCCAGAGTGTCTGTACCCATTTGCATTCCCACCAGCAGTGTGAAAGATTGCCCTCTCCACATCCTTGTGAACACCTGTTGTTTCTTTTTTTTTTTTTTTTTTAATTTATTTGACAGAGAGAGAGATCACAAGTAGGCAGAGAGAGGGGAGGAAGCAGGCTCCCTGCTGAGCAGAGAGCCCGAGATCACGACCTGAGCCAAAGGCAGCAGCTTAACCAACTGAGCCACCCAGGTGCCCCCAACCCCTGTTGTTTCTTGTGTAGGTGATTGTAGCCATTCTGACAGGCTTCAGGTGCTATCTCGTTTTAATTTTGATATGTATTTCCCTGATGATGAATGACATTGAGCTTCTTTTCATGTGTCTGTTGGCCATTTGGGTATCATTGGGAAAATGTCCATTCATGTTTTCTGCCCCTGTTTTAATTGGATTATTTGGGTTTTTTGGGTGCTGAGTTGATTAGTTCTTGATGTATTTTGGATACTAACCCTTTACTGGATAAATCATTTGAAGATATGTTCTCTCATTTCATAGCTTACCTTTTTTTTTTTTTTTTAATAAAGTTTTGTTGGTTGTTTCCTTCTCTGTACAGAAACTTTTTATTTTGATGAAGTCCCAGTAGTTTCTTTTTGCTTCTCTTCCCCTTGCCTCAGGAGTCATATCTAGAAAGAAGTTGCTACCTGTGTTTGCTTATAGAATTTTTACGGTTTCAGGTCTCACATTTAGGTTTTTAATCCGTTTTGAACTTACTTTTTGTATGGGGTGAGAAAGTGGTCCGGTTTCACTTGTTTGCACGCTGCTGGCCAGTTTTCCCAGCACCATTTGTTGAAGAGCCTGCTTTTTTCCTATTGCATCTTCTTCCCTGTTTTGTCAAAGAATAATTGACCATATCATTGTGGAATCATTTCTGGATCTTCTGTTCTGTTCTCCTGACCCGAGTCTCTTTTTATACCAGTTACATACAGTTTTGATCATCACAGCTTTGTAATATAACTTGAAGTCCAGAACTGTGATGCCTCCAGCTTTGTGCTTTTCTTTTTAAAGATTGCTTTGGCTCTTCAGGGTCTTCTGTGGTTCTGTACCAACTTTAGGATTGTTTGTTCTAGCTCTGTGAAAGATGCTTCTGGTAGTTTTCACCTCACACCTTTTAGAATGGCTGTCACCAAAAATGAGAAGTAACAAATGCTGGCGAGGGTGTAGAGAAAAGGGTGCCCCGGTACAGTGTTAGCAGGAGTGTCAGCTGGTGCAGCCACTCTGGAGAACAGTAGCGGGGTCCGTAAGAAACTGACGGTCGCAGTACCCTGTGATCCGGTAATCCTACTTCAAGGGATCGAACTAAAGGAAACAAAACCATTATCTCATAGAGGTACCTGCCTTCCTGTATTCACAACACCATTATTCACAGTAGCCAAGGTACCAAAACAGCCCAAGGGTCGGTCAGTGGACAACGGGCATAAGAAGATGAGAGATACGCACACGTGCACCCACACGCCTGGACACAAATAGAAAGGAGTATTTTCAACCTTAAAAAAGAAGGATATTTTGGGGCTCCTGGGTGGCCTGGTGGGTTAAGCCTCTGTCTTCGGCTCAGGTCATGATCTTAGGGTCCTGGGATCGAGTCCCGCATCAAGCTCTCTACTCAGCGGGGAGCCTGCTCCCCACCCCCCACTTGTGATGTCTGTCAAATAAATAAATAAAATCTTAAAAAAAAAAAAAAAAAAGAAGGATATCTTGTCATTTGGAACAGCATGGGTAAATCTCGAGGCATTACACAAAGCGAAATATGCCAGGCAGGGAAAGTGAAAAACTATATGGCATCCTCTCCATGTGGGATATTGCCCGGGAGTAGGGGAAATAAGCACCAGTGGGTAAAAGGGCATAAATTTTCAGTTACAAGATGAGTAAGATCTAGGGATCTACCGCATAATGTGGTGACTACAGTTGAAAGCACTGTATTGTGTCACTGAAATGTATTAGGAAAGTAGAACTTAAATGTCCTCAACAACAGTGATAACAGAGAATAAACATATGGGTTGATGGATGTGTAAATTGACGTGATGGGAGAGTTCTTTTACACTGTCTAGGTATATAAAATCATCACGTTGTACACTTGAACTACCTTAGAATTTTGTCAGTTATACCACGGTGAGCCTGAAAAAGTGAATAAGAGATAACCAAACACCCTTTTTTAAAATCTCTGTTTTTATTTCTTAAAAATCCTCTGCTATTTTAATCTCCTGAAATTAAGAGAAATACAATAGCAAAATTATCCAGGATGATTTTTCCCCATTGTAACATTCCTCGAGGTAACCACTCAAGTTTATTTACCTGTAATTGTGGAAACTTTTTTTTTTTTTTTTAAGTAACACAGCATGGAGTTGATGGAGCTCTATTCATGCTTCAGCAGGTGTGAGGAGGGCTTTCATATATATCAGTATGTTTTCCTGGGGACGCAGGGAGGTAACTGATCATTTTTGGAGAGGCGGGCAGTTCAGTATAATTAAGAAATGTGACTGTTCTTACATTACCTGTGAACAGGTTGCAGGGGTGGCATTCCATCCCATGATCACCATAAATGTGGAGACCATTTTAGAAAAGAACAGAATAACCACCAATCTCCAGACATTAGGATGGGCTCTCAGAAAAATCTCACATAGGACTACTATCAGGGAAGCTGGATGGCAGGAGAAAATCTGTGCTAGATTTCTAGCAAAACTAGAAATTACTGAGTAATGCATTGGGTCAGTACTTGCACAACTCAAGTTTGGTGTGGTTTTGGCCTTTCCCTTCTTAGGAAGTACTAATAACCGAGCATTTCCTGTAAATTAGTTCCCAAGGCCTGTTTTAAAGGATAGAATTTAGGTTATCCATGATTATCTAATTTATTTAAAATCCTCTCAGTTTTTCATTTTCACTCTCTGTATAGAAAGAGACTAAAATTCTATGGTATTCACCCACTACAGGAGCACTGAAAATGGTAAGTGTTTCATTAAAATATTCCCATAGAAAATTTTCAACTAGAAGGTTGTAATGGCGGGTGTCTGAGTCACCTGGAGGTCTTGTTGAAAACAAACTGCCAAGCCCCATCCAGAGTTTCTGATTCCTTAAGTCTAGATTGGATCCAAGAATTTGCTTTTCTAACCGGCGCCTCATAATCCTTTGAGAATCATTGATGTCCTGCCAACCGCCCTCTGCGTAAAATGTAGCTGGCATTACGAGGATCCTTATTTAAGCCATAATAAATAACACAGGGAAAGATGTCTTCAGCTGTAAAATTGTAGGGAAGAAAAATAATTCTTTCAATGAGGAATCTGTATTATCTTTCAGTAATGAAGTTATGTCACTATATTAACTCAAAGTATTTTTCCTTGAGGCTTAAACACACATGGTTCAGATACTTTGTTTTCTAACAATTTCCACAGACCTGATAGTGTGCCAGTAACAAGAAGGGAAATGCAGTAAGTTTAGAAAAGATGGAAATATTTAAGATCTCAAAGGATGCTTCCCCCCCCCCTTTGCCTTGGCTGTAATTATCTATAAATGAAGCTTCTAAAATTGCCAGGAATGAGAGAGAAATTAGGTGTGGAAACCAAACCTCTAGGACAGAAAGAAATATTTAAGTCCGGGGAGAAAGGAAAGCTGGTGGGGCAAACCTAAGAACTGTGATGGAAGTGAAAAGTCTACATTGTAACTGAAGTTCATTAACCCAGTACATGCACTCTTAGAGCAAGTATGTAGTTTGTAACTAGACTGGCGTATAATGAATACATGATCCGTCAGCTTATGTATTGTTAAACATTTCAAATATTAGGATTTAGCTGTCAAGTTTTTCAAGAGCCATAGTATATAAAATAAACATAGTGAAAACACATGTTAAATAAGATATTATATGGCTTCCTATATGCTGGAGATTTTTAGGATGTGAATTTTTAAAATGTTCTAAGAAAAAAATACCATGCCTTTTGAAAAATCATTTCATTGGTTGCCCCATCTCAAAGGGTTAGAGACTGAGTCGAGAGACTTCCAAGCTTTGTTTTCTCTCAAGTCTGTGCCATTTCTAAAGAAGAGGAAAGCAGGACGGTTGGCACTCTCACACCTTAGCCCAGCTGGTGTCACTATTAGCCCCAGTGTTGTCGAGTCCATGGGAACCTAGGAGGGAAGGGAGAGGAGGAAAGGAGTGCTTCCTGAGCCCCTCCTTGTGCTGCCTCTTCACATAGGGCGTCTCATCTGAGAGCCGTGTGACCCTCAGAGATGCCCAGACAGGACCCTCAGACCCCCACAGCCCTTCATCACCCCACCCTCAGCTTGTGGACCCCGCCACAGCCCAGCTCAGGCGCTCCTGCCAGATAGAACCCTTGCATCATGACAGAGAGTATGGAAACATAATCAGATGTAAACTAACTCTTAAATCATCAAATGCACTGAACTTCACTTTGAAACCAGAAACTTAAAATGTTCTCGCTGGAAGCATGTATAAACTGCATCTCTTATTCCCTTGAAAAAGGGAAGAATGCAAGTGGATTTATTTTAAATAAAAACAAAGTAAACCTTCAGGATGATACAAATTGTTTTTAAGTAAACAACAAAGTTTTACTGGACCTAATAAATTACAGAATGGAAGGAGACAGAAAGTGAAAGTATTGGTATAATTGTATCATGGTGATTTGGTTTGGATATTGGTTTGGATATTTGTGGTCTATCGCTATTCTGTTCCTTGGGTAATAGAAAAGAATACGTTTCTAACTCTTAATGATGATCCAAAATGCTTTTTAAAAAAGGAGAGGGACCAGCTGGAAGGAAAGTACTCCGCTGTGTTTCTGAGTGTTCGAGAGGGGCAGCCACCTGCGGCAGATTTATCCTTTGGTTAGCAAGGAGGGCGCTTCCCCCTCTCTAGGGCTTTAGGATAGCTCCATGTCATGCTTAGCTACGCTCCTTGCTTTCATTGTCTAGGACTGCCATGTAATTCTTGGCTCACTCCTCACCCTCCCCTTTCTGCCCTGCCCCCGTGTCTCCACAGATCATTCTGTGTTTCTCTCCTGTTGGTCACACGCTGAGAGGGAGAGCTCGGAAGTTCCCAGCCATAGTTAACTGCACGGCTATTGACTGGTTTCATGCGTGGCCGCAGGAGGCTCTGGTCTCAGTCAGCAGGAGGTTCATTGAGGAAACCAAGGGAATTGAGGTATGCCGAGTCAGCCTCTGAATCCCTCTGTCTCTCTGTCTCCCACACGCGTGTGCACACACATACACACACGCATACTCACTTGGACCAAAGGTCCTCAAGAAAGAAGTAACTTCCACAATACATCTCCTATCCCTTTTATTAGAGATAAGATCATCTTGGTTTTCATTCTATGGAATGTGGTGGTTGACCTTTTTGTATCAGGTTGAGATGTCTGTGCCCACAGGCAGCACACGCAGCACACCAGCGGTCTATAGACTAAATCTCCTGAAAGCCAGGATCATTACTTCCTTGAATCATAATAGGGTTTGCTGAATACGAATCCTTCAAATCTACAAACAAAAAAGCAGCCACCCATAGTCATGCTGGGCTTGATCTTAACAAAGCAAGGCAATGGATTGTGATATTTTTTCTCATTATGGTATGGATGGGTGAAAAATCAGCAGTCACTAAGTCAAATAATGCATCTGCTTCTTTGTTTTATGGATTTATGTTCTATAAATTAGGTTTGTCATTTGACTGTAATGAAATTTGCACATCCAATTACATTTTAAAATGGTTGCCTGAGGTTTAAAAAAGCACTTCCAGTGCACTTCCCAACTCAGACGGGAAAGGAATGCAAACATAAAGGTATCATTGAGGCTTCCTGGAAATGAAAATTTATTGGTATCTCGCGCCTCATGACTAGATAGCTTGGAAAGGTGGTGGTTGCGGACATTGCCCAGAGCGGTTTGTCTTCCGAGTGCACTGAGCGATACAGCTAGCATGGGTCAGACATGAAAAGTGATTCTCGGAGCCAAAAATAGAATCGGGGCTATGTAAGGAATGAGGACTGCTTCTCGTTGAAAGTGTCTTGTTAGCAGAGACAACCCCCTCTGGCCTCCCTTCATCCCAAGAGCATAACTGTCACTTCTCCAAAGAATCCTTTCAAATTTTGTTGAATATCTGTTGTGGCCAGATAGTTAGAAATCTGGGCATGGGGGTGCCTGGGTGACTCAGTGAGTTAAAGCCTCTGCCTTAGACTCAGGTCATGATCCCAGGGTCCTGGGATATACTTGCGATCACTCTGTCAAATAAACAAATAAAATCTTGAAAAAAAAAAACAATCTGGGCATGTTTGCACACTTACCTAATTATTTGTGGGCAACTAGTGTTATTGCTCATTTCTTATTTTTATGGATAGCTGTATTGTAATGAGGTTTATTGTCTTTTCTGAAATGTCCATTAATCTACTTAGATGCGGAACTGATATGCGGCACCTAAAACCTGTATATATCATAAAGCCTTTATGACATTCAAATACTTCTACTTCCTTTCTCCTTTTTTCACACACCTAAAACATTTCTGTAAAGAAATGAAAAAAAGGGGCGCCTGCGTGGCTCAGGCAGCTGAGCATCTGCCTTCAGCCTGGGTCATGATCCCAGGGTCCTGGGATTGAGCCCCACAGCTCATCTCCCTGCTCAGTGGGGAGCCTGCTTCTCCCTCTCCCTCAGCCTGCCACTCCCCCTGCTGTGCTTGCTCTCTCTTTCTGTCAGATAAGTACAATCTTTTTTAAAAATGGAAAAAAAAAAAAAAAAAGATTGCTTCTGTTTCTGGATGTTTTTTTCACATCCAGAAAGTTTTTCTTTTGCCCGTCTCAATACTCAACATTGGATGCACTTCCCTGGACCTTTAAAACAATGGCTTTCTGGCTAAAGAGTGAAAAATAGGAATGTATCATTTGATTTTTTTTTTAAGTGATTTTCATGTTTTCCCGCTGGTCAGGAGGCACTGCAAAATGCTTCTTAAATTGGGGGAAAGGGATATAAATTTGTGCTCATGAGTAGGTAAGTGGAATCATAGACACTCCCAGAAGAGGTTAATTTCTGTGTGAGCCCCTGCTTTCCCCCTTCACTGCGTTTTCCTGAAGAGCCAAAGGAGCCCCACTTAAATGGAGACTTACCACTAGCATCAGATAAAGTCTGCCAGAAATACTTTGTACTTCAAAATCTGAAAACACATTAAATATGACAATTAATAGTGACAGTTATTTAAACCACACATTTCTCAAGCTCTCTCCAGGGTCACTGCGTTACTGGAATTATACAGGACCTTGTTTTTTTCTCCTCCTCATTGTGAGAAGGGTGCAAAATACCAATTTATTACAGAATCAGTATGTTCCCTTCATAATTATGTTTTAAACAGTTCATTTGAACCCATGAGGGGTTTGCTGAAGACCAGTGTGCTTCTCAGCTTCATATTAATTTCTCAAAGGGGAGGAACCCAAGGCTAGGAAGTAGCATGGTTTTTCTTAGTGTGTTTGGCATGGTGCTTCTTTAAGTTTCTTGCCTTTGCTTCCCCGGTGCAGACTTTGTCCTGCCAAGTCAGGTGCCACCTGACGAATAGCTAGTGAAGCAGACGGAGCTTTGATCCGCCAGTGACCATTGACATCTGCTGGATGAGGCAGGACTTGCATCCTTTTACGTCCAAAGCCGTCCTGGCAGGTGCTAGGCTCTATCTCACGGTGTCATGACGCCTCCTATAGGATGCCGATTGTCAAAGACGAATTTTAAAAGTGCTTAAGCCCCCTGTCTGTTGAGCGGAATGGTGCCTGCAAACAGCTCAGCCAGATGATTTCGTCTCAGTGCCCTGTGCTTATTTAACTTTCCCACCTTCCCGAATTATCATTCAGAGTGCAATGTGTCTGTCTTCTTCTAAAAATGTGTGGTGCCTCGTCTGCAGAGGTCAGAAAAAGCTTTTACCTTTTTTTTGAATGGGCACTAACTCAATCGTTTCCTTAGTTAGAATTTTCAACATCAGGACTGAATGGTGGCTGCATCATTTAGGCCCTTCTCAGTTCTTGACCTTATTTGCTGAAGGTGAGGTCGTTTTCCAAGGTGACCCCCTTTCGCCCCCGAGGAAAGGATTCGTGAAAGGCAAGCAGTGTCGTGTGTGTGGACATACGCTCTTCCAGCAGGACGCAACTGGCCCCCAGGGGTGCGCGCTGCCTGTGTGTGAGGAAAGCTTTGCACTACTTTCCTGCTACCTGGTGTTGAACTAAATGACAGCTGGCCGGTGACTACACTCACTCGTGAAGTATCACCTTGGTGTCAGCATACACTCCTCACGCCTCAGGTTTGGGAGTGCAGATGGGGGCATGTGGGGTGAGGAGGGAGAGAAGGAAAGGCGCCCTGGGTATCCCTGGAAAAGTTGGGAGAGACGGGTGTTGCAAGATCGGTGGTGGTGTTGGTTCTTTTTTTTTTAAAGATTTTATTTATTTATTTGACAGACAGAGATCACAAGCAGGCAGAGAGGCAGGCAGAGAGAGAGGGGAGGAAGCAGGCTCCCCCGCGGAGCAGAGAGCCCGATGCGGGGCTCGATCCCAGGACCCTGGGATCATGACCCGAGCCGAAGGCAGAGGCTTTAACCCACAGAGCCACCCAGGTGCCCCGTGGTGTTGGTTCTTGACTCAAAGTGAGTAACAGACACCCAGGGGAGCTGGGGCTGAAGAAAGCAGAAATCACAGAAGGGACGTGAAAAGGTGAGACTCTGACTGCAGAGTGAGATTTGCACTGGGAGCCGAGCAAGGTGGAGGACCCGTTCTTTCTGAGCATATCGGCCGCCTGACAAGCTAAAGTTCTCTCTCCTGTGGATACGGCACAACTGAATAATTCTGTAAGGTGAATAGCATCAGCTTTTTTCCATGAAATTCATTAACTTCCCGATGCCTCTGCTTCTTCAATCCAGAGCTTGCGGCAAGATCTGGTAACAGATGAATGGCGTATTTTACTAGCATTTGCTGATCTGATCAGGAAAAATGCCCCCTCAAAGGGGAAAGTTACTTTACGGCTGTACGTGAAGACTGATCTCTTCAGTGAGTCCCTGAGTTTTAGAAATGGTGGGGACAGTGTGAAGAGTAATAAGCAACCCTTTGCTAGGGGTATGTTGGCAGTGTTTTTCCTACTGACTTTGAGCACAGTTTTGTTTTTGAAATACAAATGAGGATTGCTCAATATGAATTTTAAAAGTAGAAAGCCTTGTGCAGTAGAAATTCTGGAAATTTGGGGGAAATCTCCTCCTCCTGAGAAGTACTGTAGTCATTTTAAAAGTCAGGACAGAAGCAAATCCAATCAAATTTATCCTGAAACTGCCTACACCTCTAACTGGCTTAAGTCTCTATTCCGACAGGAGGGGAGACCCCCGTGGCTGTTAACATCCTCCCCTGTTCTTCAGCCCGCCCTTCCTGTGCATGCACACTAATACACCGTTCATCATGCATTTCTTTCCCTGTGTAGATTAATCAGATGAAGAGCAGAATTGCAAAAAGCGGTAGAATTCCGCTTTCCAGAGTTTTTGCGGTTAGATAAACTTTAGGAATCCCCTTCACCTTGAAAGAAGGTTCAAGTTACAATAGCTGCCTATAAACCTGGACTTGGTGTTAAGCCCAAAGTTGAAGTCAGTCAAACAGAGGCATCACTCCCTCCAAATCACAGCTTTGTGGCTTTTCTGGCCTCTCCAGAACCAGCTACAAATCTGCCTTGTCCCACTGGCTCTGGGAGGCGGAGCTGGGTTGCCTTTCACCTCTTCGCCGCCCACCCCCCACCCCCCTGAGCCCCCCTCCCCCGTCCTCAGTTGCTCCTTTCTCTGGACGTTGTGTCAGAGACCAGGGAGGCTACCTTTTCAGTGACTGGAAACTCTTCTTGAAGATGGCTGGTTTAGGTTGGGTTTGATATTGCCTTTCGCCTTAGAGAGTAGCCTCTCCAATTAGAGATAAAACTTTAAAGACATGAGCAACCTAACAAAATGCACTCACCAGGCAAAGTAAAAAACAAACAAAACAAAACGGAGACACCAGTGTGTGGTTCAGGAAACTGCTGGGTGCTGCATTTAACACTCGTGGCATTTAACACTTCCTGTCTAGCGGAAGTCATCTTCCTGGGACCAGCACCAGTGCAGAGGGGCTCATCGACTCTACTCACCACCCTAAGGAAGGGATCCTGGGCTTCCCAGGTGAGGGGATGGGGGACTGATATCGTGGCACAGGATCACTGAGCAGGTAAGGGCCCCCTCAGCCCTTGGACGCCAGAACCCACAGTCTTAAATCCTGCTCGGAACTGGTGAAGAGTAGTTGGACTGTTCTGGAAAAAAGAATACAAGGAAAAGAAGAAAAGAGGCAGACTCAAAGGAGAGAATACAAGAAGAAAAGAGACAAACTCAAAGGAGCGCCAAAAATCTAATCTTGGATTCTGAGGGCGGGACACAGGGCAGGGAGTGCTGTCCTTTGCCCAGCTATACAGAACTGGGAAGGTACCCCACGTCTCAGGATTCAAACCCAGGATCCCCAGCGGCCTCCAGAATCTTTTTTTTTTTTCTCGGAGGGAATCAGCATTATGGGAACTTACGAGAAGTGCTCAAATGCAGCACTGCTCATTTCACGTATCATTACATTTTCTTTAATAAACCAATTTTACAACCACAGTATCTAATTAGTCTCCATTATTGAGCACCCCCAAAGGAGCTAAAAAGTACAAATAATGGATTCTTAAACCCAGCAGTTTGGAATTACTATAAAATAACAGATATTAAATATGTGTGGGTTTTTGTATATCACTTAGGCTTCAATAGAGCTGTAGAAAACAAACATAGAAATAATTCCCGAAAACAACTTTCAAGGAAGGGGTATGGGACATCCTATGTTACAACACGATCCCAAGTTAAACTTAAAAAAGAGTTTTCCTTTCATCTCCATCCTCTCTGGTCCCACCGTCTCTTTCCTGGAATACAGAGCTCCTGAAAGTCCGAATTTAAAAAAGTACGGACCAGTGTAGTCTTGAGACCAGCCGCCCGAAGGCCGGTGTGAGATCCTGCAGAACCCAGGGTGTTTGATCTGATTCTGTATCGGCCTCTGGTATTGGTTCTTGTTTGAATTTTGTGGTCTGTTATTTTCAACACCAGGGCCACACTGGGCACTTGCTTTAAGAGTCAGGTGGCAGGGTGGTGGTGGGGGGGCTTGCTGAGGCGACTGCTGCCACTGCTTGAGAACCGTCACCCCAAATAGCAGACTTGTCTCTGTGTTTACAGGGAGCCCAGCAAGAGAGTCAAAATGAAACTTCATTCTAACTGTGAGGGAATAAGCCACTTCACGCGTGTATCCATTGACGCATCGGCTGCAACATTGTTTTCCCGGGCATTTCAATGGAGAAATCTTGGATTTATAACCGTGTGATACTGGCACTTTGCTTATTGAGATTTTTGCTCTCACCATGATTGGCTGCTGAATGACGACAGAATCAGACCCCCTGGTTTTCCTTAGGGGACCCAATGTAGCAGGAGGGACAGTCTCCGCCTGCATCTCTGAAAACAAAAAATACAGCCTTGCCTTCCCTTCTCTGCAGCGGCACCAGCAGCCATATCCTCCCTGCAAAATGCCCCCCCCCCCCCCCCAAAAAAAAGAAAACTGGAGATAAATGAATGGCAGAATAAATAATTTATGCTAATGAAATTACTGCAATTAGTAGTTCTACAATGACCCTTTTAAAAGCCACAGCTGTTAATGTCAGGAAGTGCTGTCACTACTGACCTTATCATAAGAGAAAGTGACAAATTGAGAATGCAGGGAAGACCAGTCATCAAAGAGGTCTGTTCTGGAACGATTAGAGTTTTCTGAAAAACAGTGTGAATTACAACCAGCTGCTCCCTGGCTCTGCAAGTCTCCCATGCTGTGCCATTTTGTTAAGCCCGATAACAATAGTTATTTTGCCCCATTGAGACAAGTTGTCTCGGGCCACTTCCAGCTCTCCCGGAAACCATTTCTTCCATCCCAGATTTACAAATGAAACTGTTGTTGGAGAGAGCTTTTCAGGGCAGCCTAGGAGCCTCCTCATAAGGATCATGGTTGGGTAGAGGCCAGGTCCTCCCCCACCGACCCCCGCCCCACTCCAGGAAGGTCGTTCTTGGCCAGGGAAGTATTTACATGGAGAAAGACATGTGCTCGCTTTTGGTTCATTAAAACAAGCTAGGACAGGAATGCATTTCTATCCATGTTTATGTCGCAGGGAAGTCTTTTAAAAAATTCCGCAGGGGATCTCATTTCTATGGAGTTCTAGAACTTCTTAAGAAGTTTACATTCTGAGTCCCCTATTAGGTAACATTAAACACGTCTCAGATCTGGAGAACAAAGACTACTCAGGATTTGCATCATTCTATATATACCTTTGGCTTTAAAAACATTATTTCAGTTACTGGCGAGGTGGATTTCTGGGAAGCAGGATGATCCTATATATATGTACTGAAAACCCTCTCCCAGAATTTTCATGAGGTGGGAAAGCTAATGTTTAGACATTGCTCGGGAGCGGTTGCTTTTCACCAACAAGAACTGGCCTGTCTCCTCTCGAACCCTGTTTGTAATATTAATGGTGCAGGTTGGAAATGCTGCATCCCCAGCCGCTTGTGTGCAATTTTCCCAAAGACGTCTGAACGTTATTGACAACACTTTGGTAAATTATGTGTGACTTTCCTAAGAGTTGGTGTAGCTCATTTAATTCATATTAATTGATTTTTAGGCTTCCCTTGATTAATTGAACCTGGTTCATCTTGTACAGAATGCAATAAATAATCATTAAAATGAGGGAGATGTGACTCCACAAATTAAAAAGTTAACTACTTCAGAAGTCATAGAGGACAAAACAGAATGAATGGTATAGTAGGGGGTTCTCTAGTAAACCTTCTAAGGGAAGTTACTCGGGTTTTTTTTGTTTGTTTTCTGTTTTGTTTTGTTTTCCAAATGAGAATAGAAATGGTATTTTTCTCTTAAGCCTTACCATCCTGTTTGTTTCTATATGGGTTCTTATAAAACTGTATTTTTTCAGTTTCAGCTGTGTGTGTGTGTCTATCTGTCTGCTACAGTTTAGTTTGAAAGCAACACCAAAAATCCTTGTTAGAGTACTGTGTCTCAATTTCTCCATTTTTTTTTCTTTCACACACTTGATAGATAAAAATCACGTTGTGAAAGCTGTGTTTGTGTTATATGTTGGCTTTTGGGTTTGGTATGTCGAGTGTATAAAAATCCTTTGCCCTACTTGGCAAAGCTGAATGCTTTATTGTTATCTCTCTAATCCTGTGGCTATCTCTTAAAGAGTAACAAGTCTTCCCAGATCCTCCTGTAATTTGTTCTGCTTAAAAACAACAACAACAACAACAACAACAACAAAAAACTACATAATTTTTCTGATTATTCTTTTTTAAAATTGCATTCTTGTCTTAATTTGGGAGAATTACTTGTGAATTACAGTGTTTATATTTTCAGCCACTGGACAAAGATTCTATTAGCCTCTTCATGGCACACGTTCACACCAGCGTGAATGAAATGAGTACCAGGTATTACCAGAATGAAAGAAGACACAACTATACCACCCCAAAGAGTTTTCTAGAACAAATATCGCTGTTTAAGAATCTGTTGAAGAAGAAACGAAAAGAGGTATCCCAGAAGAAAGAGCACTTGATGAATGGCATCCAAAAGCTAAAAACCACAGCCTCTCAGGTATGATCAGGATGTGTTATTACTGAGTAAAATGTATGCTCTTAAAGTGAAAAAATAGGTAGTTACTTGGAAAGCAGCATTTCAACCCATTTGTATAAGATGCTCAATACTAAAACGTGAAGTTCAGTGACACCAAAACAACACTCCTCATGCTTTCATAATTCAGAAGGGGATTGACCTGTTCCTCTCTCATGCTGGTTTGGAAAGAACACTTCACTTGTTGGCCTGACTCAGTGCATAGCTCACTCCCATCTTCTGTCTGCCTGTTTTGGTGCCCTGTGTTCACTGTTAGGAATTCTGTCACACAGCAGTGGAATCTTTTGGCCTCAGATTCTCAAGAGAGTTATTTTCTGTCTGGTGACACAATACGGTTTGCTCTGCTTGAGGTTCCTAAGTGTAGCCATTTTGTCCCATCTCGGTGTCTCATCTCCTTTGGTCATCATTTCTCTTCGAACAAAGTGCCCAGTGTGGTCTTTGTCCTTGATCATAAGACCCCTGCTACCTTGAAGGACAGTAGGAAGGAGGAAGTCAGAAGAGACTCTGCAAACCGTGTGTGGGTCTCTACATCTGTCATTTCATTGTAGAAATTATAAACATTTTTATAAAGTTAGTGTTGCTACTACACTTTTTTTTTAAAAGATTTTATTTATTTATTTGACAGACAGAGACCATAGTAGGCAGACAGGAAGGCAGAGAGAGAGAGGAGGAAGCAAGCTCCCTGCTGAGCAGAGAGCCTGATGCAGGGCTCGATCCCAGGACCCTGAGATCATGACCCGAGCCAAAGGCAGAGGCTTTAACCCACTGAGCCACCCAGGCGCCCTGCTACTATACTTTTATAGATGAAATTTAGGCACTTAAAGTCCATGGAACCTATGAGATAGGAGTTTGAACCCAGATTTGTATTATTCTAAAGCTGTTGTCCATAGCCTAATGCTGCCTCTGTGACCAGGGGAGAAAAAAATGAGAAAAAGAAAACATGGAGACTTTGGAGACTGGCTTGGCTTGCCCTGAGGCATCTGGGCTCTAGGGATGGAGAAGGAAAAATTCTCCCTGGAGGTCCCTTCCAGGCCAGGAATTCCAGCGGGCTTCTTCAAAGGACTGTCACTTGGTCATAGTCCTCCCCATTTGAAGAGATTGGGCCGGTTTCCTTCCCAGGTGTGTCACGTGGCCTGTCTGTACCCAGGCTACAAATAAGCACACGGTGGTGCCTTTCACTCTGAAGGCTGCCTGGCCACGTCTTCCACGCAGTCTGTGGCCAAAGCACCTCCTGCATCCTGTGCCCTTCGTTTCGGAAGCCGGGAATGGCTCTTGGGGAACCACTCACCTATGCTCCATAGTGGATAGGGGGACCACGACAGGGGCAGAGGAGCCAGAGTAAGGAGGTTTCCAGGACAGTTCCTAGAATCAAGTGATGCAAAGAATAGTTGTTGGGAAGCCCCCGAAGAATGTATCTGTATCTGTGGATCTTTTCCTTTTCTTTCAAAAGAAAAAAGAGGGGGTACTTTTACTCTGTGTGTGCATATTACCTTACTCTTTGACTCTCTGCCATCTATCACTTTCCTTTTTCTTCTCTCTACTGATCCTTCCACTTCCATTTCACTTAAATCAAGACTCTTTTTCCTAGTGAAGACTTGCCTATGAGTCCAGCTGAGCTAGAAGACATTGTGTGCAGGAGATCCTTGTCCCAGAGCATTAATGTCCCTTTGGATAATTTCCCCTGCTGGACCTGTTGACTTTGCCCCAGGAAATGATAGTGTTGACTAAACTGAACTGTCATACTGGTGGGGCAGGCCTTGGCAAGGGGGAAAATGGCCTGTGCCGCACTTCAAGTCCCCTTCCCGGACACCAGAACTGAGAGTCTGAAAACAGAGTGACACCATGACCAGCCGCTGGGGGAGACAAAGAGGCGGTAGAGAGGAACAAAGAAAGGGACAGACTCTCCGTGGTGTCTGCCAGGCCCGGGGCTGCTGGCGTCTCCTTCATTCCCCTTGGCTAGAAGGCAGAAAGTCTAAGAAGAAGAGATGTAAAGTTTTAATTGGAGGACTACTGGCGATTTCTTTTCATTAAGTATTTGTGCAGGGAATGCTCTTAGAGGAGTGATTAGAAGATTAGAAGATTGAATATCTCCCTAAGACTTTTTAAAATTTCTACTGATTATGGAGGCACCTGATTATGGTGGCTCCATTGGTTAAGCGACGGCCTTCGGCTCAGGTCATGATCCCAGGGTCCTGGGATTGAGCCCTGCATCGGGCTCCCTGTTCACAGGAAGCCTGCTTCTCTCCCCATCCCACTCCCCCTGCTTGTGTTCCCTCTCTTGCTGTCTCTCTCTGTGTGTCAATAAATACATAAAATCTTTTAAAAAAAATTAGACTGATTATGGAAAAAAAAGCATAGTTTCTTATGTAGACAACTGGGAAGACTTACAGCGTGAGATCAGGTTATGTGGGGAACAAAATGCCTTCATATTGGAACATGTGTCCTCTACAGACCTGCCTTAAGTCATTCCCCAGAGGGGAATATCCAGGCCATTCGAAATACGTGTCTAAACCTGAGCCCTGTTTATTCACTGCAGTAAAGCCATAAATTCCTGTTAGAGCCCCATATCCTCTCTCTGGATGTCAGCTTAGGTCATCATAGATAGCCTCACGGCCTTTCTTCATAGATAAGGCTTCGCTTCCCGAACTTGAGTCACTGATTATTTCAGACCTAACAGCTTCCTAGAAACTGAAATCAGGGCTTGAAATCACCATTTCCTCCTAGTGTCTTGGATGACTCTTGATTTTAGTCTAATATAGGGCGCGTTTCACATGGATAAAAAGAACAGACAAGCAAATGTCACTATACATGATCACCCTGTGTTCTCAGGCTTAAAAAACATCCGTCTTAGCTTAACCTGCAGTAAATCATACAGGTAACAGTAATAGTAGTGATCATGTCATTTAGGCAGAGGGCAAGTGGACTCTGTCGAGGTGGGGGTCACAAGAGTTCTGGGCTGCGGTAGTGAGATGTTGTTCCTCAAGATGTTGTTCCTCAAGAGGAAACCCCACCAGTATGACAGTTCAGTTTAGTCAACACTATCATTTCCTGGGGCAAAGTCAACAGGTCCAGCAGGGGAAATTATCCAAAGGGACATTAATGCTCTGACAGGCCTTGAGCCATTGCGTCAACATAAGTGATGATGGTTATTCTTGGCTTCTGTGAGTTTTTAAACATAACAACCTACTTCTGGAAAATAAGTAGAATGAAGAGGTGGTTATCATGGTCTATAAAGCTGCTCTCGTGCGTCTCTGAGAGCTGCGTCACGTTTGTTTTCCAGCAATTCTGCTTTTCTACACAATCCACCCAGTTAGGAACCTTGTGGTACCTTCTGCGCCTCGTGAACTCCCAACGGAAAGGGCAAAATCATTCTTCAGAGCAGATTAGTTTGTTGGTGCCTCAGAAAGAGCTGAGTTCCTCAGGAGCTGAGGGAGGCTGTTGAGTTGGCGAGCCGAGAGGAGGAATGCCCATCAAGGATGCTCACTGGGCTTTGCACACCCCTCCTGGTCCCCACGGGCTGCCCGTGGTTCGCCTTTCAGTAGTAGGTACTAAGTTGAATGTTGTATGAGGTGGGAGAAGCTAAGAGGACCGTTTCTTATTTTGTGGGAAGAGATGAGACCTGTCTGTGGGCATTTCCATCAAAGTAACTTTAAATAAATGCAAAGTAAGCTAACCCCCAGGGCGTACTAATGCCTTCGCCTTATCCGAGCCTTTAGTGCCGTTCTGGGGGAGAGAGCAGCTGGGAGCTCCTCCAGCTTGTCTTCCCATCAGGTCTCCCCGTGGCCTCTGCTGCCTTGAGCCTGGGCTTCCGAGGACCGGAAAACCAGGGTTGTGAGTGACATGTGCTCAGGGGACATGTGCTCCAGTGGGGATGGCTGTTGGCGCTTTCCTGACTACAGGAGAGGATAAATGCCAAGTTGGTGCTGACAGAAATGACATTTTTTCAGAAAAACCCCTGGAAAGCATGATTCTTGATGTTCCTTTTTGGGAGGGAAATAGGGCTGCATTTTTGCTCATGGAACTTAAGTCACAGGAGGGAAAGAAAGAGGGAAAGGAGGCAAACGGGTAGGGATCCGTGCGCTCCTTCCACAGAAAGTAAGCCGTGCCTGCTGTTTGCTGTTACTGAGGGGAACTGCTCCCACATGCCGACTTTGCCTTCAGGTGGCAGATCTGAAAGCCCGCCTGGCCTCCCAGGAAGCCGAGCTGCGAGTGAGGAGTCAGGATGCCGAAGCTCTGATCACAAAGATGGGGCTCCAGACGGAGAAAGTGAGCCGGGAAAAGGCCATTGCCGACGCGGAGGAGCGAAAGGTCAGGCTAATGCCACCATTAGAGTGCTGAGCTATATTTAGCACAAAATAAACCTTTGTAGGTGAACAATTTTGAACAACTTCCTCTCCAGGGAGCATAAAATCTGAGGAATTATTATAGTTACACATGTAACAGCATCTCACACCATGATTACCACTTGACCTTTCTTTACATTATGCATTTTCCCACCCTTTTAGCTCTTTTAATGATACGAAAGAACAATAAATACTGAGCTCATTCAAGCATATAATGGATGTGGATCTTGAACATCAGGCCTATTTGTAATACAGTAAAGGTCATGAAGTCACCTCTGAGGTTTCTAAAGGTTTCCAGTTTTTAGGCAAATTGAACAACTCAATTGTTAACAAAGCCCATTCCATCACTTTGCAGGATGGTTTTTTAAATTTTTTCATTTTAATAATATAACTTGAGTTTATTATGAAATCCTAAGCCAAATTTGTTCTTTTTGATTCGATTGAGGTCCTGGTGTTTTGTATTTCATTTTACTGTTGGAAACAATGACTTCTAAGATGATATAGGTTCTGCTTTCTTTATGCCTGGGTTACTGGCAATTCTGAAATAAATATAACTTCTTTGTCCTCTTCTTTTACCAGGACTTTGGCCACAAAAGGGAGGTATTTCTTTTTTAGGTGTCTTATTTGTTTGAAAATTGAATACGTTTGTTTGAGACATATTCTTTCATTTTAAACAGAAGATTATAGCTGGGATTTAGTTGATGAAAATATATAAATTATGACCACACTTAGAGCCATTGAATCAGTAGGCTTTATATCATTATTCTTCTGTTTTTATGATGCCAGAAAGACTTGAGCTTTCCAGTACCATTGCCATTCATTCTTAGACAATTGAGTTGTTCTTCCCTTTTTTCTAATAGGTATTAAGCATGTTGATGTCTTGCTTCCACAACTAAAGGGTTGAAATGTACATTGAAAATCAAAATGCTGAATGATTGTTTTCTGTTTTTTTTTTTTTAAACCTTATTTTTAAGTTGAAGATAAGCTACATTTGACATGGCTGATGGGCCTATAATTCCTAATTCTGGCAATAACTGTTTCCATTGAGTTTCAAATAAGCAGAGGATGTCCTTAAAAGTGTATTGTGTTAAGCGATTATGTATCACATTATGATGTGATTACCATGAGCCATTTCCACCCAAGGGATATTTTTCAAGCATTACATATATGATGATCTAGTAATTGTTCTATTACAACCTATCTCTACAAATACCTTTTAGAGATCTTGAAATGCTCCAGAGGTATTTTCACATCTTGCATGCGAATTTCTAAGGCAAAATCATCCTTGCAAAGAAGGAAAAAAAAATGTTTTAGCAAATGTTTTGGCATACTCATCTGACTGGTTGTTTTATGAAGTTCTTCAAACATGAAAAGACACGTACTGCTTTTTTAAAGATTTAATTTGTTTGACAGAGAGAGAGCATAAGCATAGGGAGTGGAAGGCAGAGGGAGAAGGAGAAGCAGGTTCCCTGCTGAGTGGGGAGCCTCATGTGGTGCTTGATTCCAAGACCCCGAGATCATGACCTGAGCTCATGGCAGGTGCTTAACTGACTGAGCCACCCAATTGCCCCAGCACATACAATATTTATATCTAATCTATACCAAGAAATAAAAATACTTTCGCTTTACCCATGATGCCCAATTTAATTATCAATAACAAATACTAAGCAGCGTTTTTTGCCCAGCAGTCTTCTAGGCCCTTGAGCGTATATGACAAACAAGACACCCTCTCGTAGCTTCCATTATAACGGAAAAGACTGGCCGGAGACAAAGTGACAAGATAATTTGGGTTAGTGATAAGGGGTTAGATAAAAATCAAATGGAGGCCATGGTGGAATGAATTTTTAAAATTGATTGGTCATGGAAGGAGTATATCGAGTCAAGGTTTCACATTTTTCTTATGTTCAGCAATATACCAGATTGGATGCAATTATTAAATGGGTATATGGGACCACTGTGACCCTATGAAGTTGGGATCTCAAGGCTTAATGCACGAGAAGTTATTAAGAAGTACGTTGCCATATTTAACGTGACGAAGCAGATAGCGACTGCCTCTTGCCATCCCCTGTAGAGCGGCAGCTTGAAATTGTTCCTTTGGATTCGTGAAACAGTCAAGAGCCATTCAAACCACTGACATGACCAGCAGGGACCAAGCAACACGAGCACCATGAAACCTATGAAATCTAGTTCTTGCAGCTTCGTTTGACTTACCCGTTCCAAGTTCTATGGGTCCTCGGATCCCTTTCACGCTGCTTCCTTTGTTGAGTTGAGTGTAAGCCTCATGAGTTAAAGTACCTGCCACATCACAAGGCTAATATAATCTCCTCAAAAGCTGCACATCCTCCTTGATTTGGAGAGGTCTTCTGTTGTTTGGTCTGTCTTTTTGAAAGGTGGGAATGGCTGGATTTGGAAGGCTCCTCTGGGATTTCCTAGGGTCTGAAGGCAGATGAGAGCAGTGTGTCAGCTTGCTTGGGCTTCTGCAACAAAATGCCGCAGACTGCATGGCTTCAACAGCAGGAATTTATTTTCTCACAATTCTGGAGGCTGGAGGCCCGAGATTAGGAGGCAGGTTTGTTTCTCCCTCTCCCCTTGGAGAACCTCTCAAGGACAGGCCCCATCTACAAGCGTAGACGGCCACCTTCTCGCTGGCTTCACAGGGTCTTTGCTCCGTGCACACATCACGGCGTCCCTCCAACCTGTCCAGAGCACCTCCTCTTAAAAGGACACCCACTAGACTGGACTGGGGCCCATTCTCATAGGCTCATTTGAACTTAATCACCACTTTAAATGGCCTGTCTCCAAATATAGTCATATTCTGAGGTGCTGGGGTGAGGGCTTTACCATATGCGTTTTTAGGTGAACATCCTTCAGCTCATAATTAAGTCATTATTAGTACTTAATTCTCTGTGAGCATCGCTAAATTTCACGAACCATTTGCAAGGAGCTTTTGACAAATAGCAAAAAAGTACTGTGTATCCAAGAATGGGAGTATCTCCAATACTCTGCTTTAACAGACAGCAGTCAAGAAAAGACATTCCAAGTGATCTGTGTTGCTCTTCCCTACTGTCCCAAGTTGAGCCTTGCTGACCACTCACTACCCAGGAGCCACGGGGCAGAGGAAACTGCACAGAGACTTACCAGGTCACTAAGATACACAGCATTTTCCCCACTCCACTGTCATTGCCCCTGAAATACATAAATGATCGTACCTTAGAATTTGAATAGGTAGAAGGAGTTAAATGTTAGTCCTTCGTAGAACTCCAAGTGTCCTAGCTTTGGCCCTGGGTGCAGTTCCCCATGGTGATTGTGGTATAAGATCTGTGAACAAAAGTGTGCGGAGGGGATTGGAAATAAGAAATAAGTTGACTGACCGAGGGTATTTTTTTTTTTTTTTTTCATTTTCATTTGTGGGGTTTTGTTAATGTTCAAGACCACTCTGGTTAAAAAGATTAGCCCAAAGAATAATACTCCAGGTACAGTAAGGGAGTCAGATGGAGAACAGCAACACCCAGTCTCATCGAAACAGCCCTCAAAAGAAATGCTGTCCTAGGACTAATACTCTGTGATCTTGAGACCAACTTAAAATGAGGCTATTATAAATAGTGGCCAATAGCATTTATAGATTGAATGCATCCTTATGGAAGGTAAGTAACCCTGCGGTATGAACTCACTCACTCCCCTCTCCGCTCCCTTTTGTTGGTGGCGGTGGCCTCTAGCATACCAACAGTGTCCTGGTCTGACAGTTTTTGTGGTCCATTCTTGGCAGTTCTGAGGGGTTTGGAGTGATTCTCATTAAGCATGCAGGGTTTTCTTATTTACTTAACGGTAGCTGTGCACAGATTGGCAGGAGATCACATCTCTACCCTGAACCAATTATGTTCATAAAAGCTACAGTACACAGTATACAGCAAAATAATGGTTAATCAGAAGAATGGTAATTACCGCTAATAAAGCTGTACTAGACAATGTAATTTGTTGTAAGCACTGTTAAATTTATGGTAGAGTTAAACCTGTTCATTCCAAACACAGCTGAGGAAATGCCCTTTTGTTCACACGTTACCTGCCCTGGTCACCACTCCTGAAAGCTGGGCCCCCTGGAGACTGGACCCTGGTGCCTGGTGCCGTAGCTTTGAAACTCCAGTTTCTGCCAAGGATCAAAATGGACTCTTCCTGGCCATTTGATTTGTATACATGTCTTACGAGGAAGAGGAGGGTAAAAACTACAGAGCTTCTCATTTGGTCCCGGTTGAGGTTTACCAGCATGGCTTCCCTCCAGGCAAACCATCAGTGCTCACCTCGGGAGGCTGATGCTGCCCCCCCCTCTGGAATGTGAAGGGAGCTGCTGGTTCCTCACCAGTGGGGTGCACATCAGTGTGGTTGTTGCCTTGCCAAAGACAGAACTGGGCTTTCCTAGCTTTCATTTCTTGCCAGGTCCTCAGAGACACCAGTACTTAGTCTTTACAAAGATTAGATCAGTGGTTAAGAACACACAGAAAAGGGAACCTGGGTGGCTTAGTGGGTTAAAGCCTCTGCCTTTGGCTCAGGTCATGATCCCAGAGTCCTGGGATCAAGCCCCACGTTGGGCTCTCTGTCCGGCAGGGAGCCTGCTTCCTCCTCTCTCTCTGCCTGCCTCTCTGCCTACTTGTGATCTCTGTCTGTCAAATAAATAAATAATCTTTAAAACACACACACACACACACACACACACACACACACACACACACAGAAAGAACAGTACCTTCTAGTCAGTTGAACCAAAAAATCCTCCCCTCTTTGCCTAAAGAAAAACCAATGTGGCTTTCGGGCAAATGTAAACAAAAATCAGATAGAGATTTCTAGCAATAATATTTTCTGCCTATGTTACTGATCCAACTTGGATTTCCCCTTGTCCAGGACACTCCCAAAAAGAAAATGGAAGAGCACAGGAATCGCTCCATCTTGAAATTATTATTACCACCTTAAAAGTGGAGCCCTTCTTGGGGCACTTCAGTGTTTGAGTCCGTTTGAGTTGGGGTGTGTGACTGTATTCGGCGCATATACAAAGCTTCGTGTGTACACGGTGCCTGAGAGAAATTGGTCCTTAGGACAAACTCCTCGCCTGTTGAAAATAGAGACAAAAGGGTTACTGAGTCAGTGCCTCTGCGTCAGCCTGTGGTGTTCAGTAGCGAGATCCAAGGTGACAATGTGTGTTTGTGGGTTTGTGTGCTTTTTCCTCACTGTTTAGGTGACAACCATTCAGACGGAAGTGTCCCAGAAACAGAGAGAGTGTGAGGCTGACGTGCTCAAGGCTGAGCCTGCGCTCGTGGCGGCAACAGCTGCACTCAACACGCTCAACAGGGTAAAGACTGTTACCTGGCTCATGGGATTCTGCCACATGGTATTTAAAGGTTCTCAGAGTCTGGATAACTGAACTCAGTGGATTCCGTGCAACCGAGGTTTTTTGTTTTTGTTTTTGTTTTCTGTTTTTTGAAAGGAACGTGAGTCCCCTAAAATATTAAAGTGGGAACAAGCATTTGAGGTCATCCTTAATAGTGTGGCTTCCTTTGCCATCCTGGGCTCTCCTTCTGCACCTCATCAAGCAGTCTCCTGAATACTTCCAATCCCGTGGGATTTCTGCTTTCATGAGAGGCAGCTCTATTGTTAGCAGCTGGATTCGTACCAAATACGGTTGTTCACATTGTGTGTTAAGAACTGGGTTGTTCACATTGTGTGTTAAGAACTGAGTGCGTACTCTTTATTTCCTGTGAATGTAAGAAGGGGGCATTAATGAGAGATCCTCATGAAAAGAATAGAGGTGGAGATACCTAGGTTTGGCCCACATCATTTTTCCTGGCTTCAGCTTGTTAGCAAAACCTCATTGAGCATTCGAATTCCCCTAAGAGAAAATAATGTGTAGTAGTCAGAAGGGTATTGTAAGGAAAAATGGAATTGTGGGCACTGTTATTTCAGGAATCCGCAGCTCGTTTTGTACTCGGGTTCCACTAGGCCTCTAGGGAGAGTCCTGGGGAATTACCAGGCCTGAGGTTCTTAAGATTCGATCTCAAAGAGTAAAGGATCCAGACTGCAGCTGCCCTTCACAGAAATCATTCAAGTCCTTTTTCTTTTTCTTTCCTTTTTTTTTTTTTTTAAGATTTTATTTGAGAAAGAGAAAGCGAGAAACAGAGCATGCACAGAGGGGGAGGGACAAAGGGAGAAGCACCAGGTTGAACATTTGGTAGGTTTTATAAGCAAGAGTATATTAGGTAGCTCATGACATGTTACAGGAAGTATCTAGTTTTGTAAATCCTGTCTCATGAACTTACATCTACTGCTCATAGATAGTAATTCCCGCCTCAAAGTATTTGTCTTAACACCAGTAGTTCATATCAACATTAATACCAATGGGGGGTAAATCAAGATTTTAACCAGAGGAGTTTAGGGAGTCGTGCAGAGAGTAGGTTCAGCCTATCTGGGCACATTCTCAGTTGAGAGTCAATACAGTGTAATCAAAGAGGTTTTCTGTGCAGGAAAACAAAACCAAGAGACTCAACCAAGGGATGATGTTTCTGGGAGGGGCCTGGTTAAAATGCAGATATATTACATAGGTAGGATAGAACCCATAAACACATTAAAGACTTTGTGTATAAAAATTCCCTGGTCTTGGCGAACCAGGCTCTTCAGATGGAGTGGTGTATCAGATGGAGAATTTTTTGGAAGCGAAAAAAGACCAGTGCAATTTCCAGAGTATCAGAAAAGTGTCTGGTGAGAACCTAACCTCCTGGGGTCCCAAGATGGCATCACTGGGCCGCAAAGACTGCCAAACCAAGACTGGTGGGACAAGGAGAGGGAGGGGGCCCTGACGACCAGCTTGCTAACTTCACGGCTCTTCCCCAGCCCTGCCCCACTCTTCAGTGTGGCTCTGCTTTTCTTCAGGTCAATCTCACTGAGCTGAAAGCCTTTCCCAACCCACCGAATGCCGTTACCAATGTTACCGCGGCTGTGATGGTCCTCCTGGCTCCCTGGGGCAGAGTGCCTAAAGACCGGAGCTGGAAAGCAGCTAAAGTCTTCATGGGAAAGGTATCAGATAGCCTGGCAAGAGGAACACCCTGCAGTTTCTCTTCTCAGTCCCATGGTTCTACTTGACAGCAAACGATGTTCAAACCAAAGGAGATCATCATTGCATTTGTCAGTGTAATCGACCACGTCTGCTCTCGACTTACAGTTTTTCTTTGCCGGGTTGGAGGTTAGCTTGGGCTCACAGCATACCTAAGTCAACACTAGCAGCACTCGGAAGGTTGCTAATTATTTGCAAAATTATGAAAGCAGTTAAGTGTGGGAGGGAGAAAATTACATGGATTTCTTATGCTGGAAAAATGGTACTAATGCACAAGAAGGTGAGGCGGAGGGGCTTTTGGTAGGTGTTTTTCCTTTTCTTTTCTGTCTTTTCTTCAAAATGTGAATGCCTCCTGTGCGGGGACTGAATATTTTACCCTGGGATAGAAGAGATTTTGAAAGTGTCCATTGCTAATTCTCACTTCATACCATAAAGACTGAACAAGTCAAACAGTAGGATAAATGCAGCTTGCCAATTTTGCCTTTGTGTGATGTGAGTCCTAAAAGCTGGTTTTAACTTTTGATCTTGGAATTTTCTCTGCAGCCAAAATGGGTTCATTGCAATCAGTCTTTTTGCTTTACAGGTTGATGATTTTTTGCAAGCATTAATTAACTATGACAAAGAGCACATTCCAGAGAACTGTCTAAAAGTAGTAAAAGAGCAGTATTTGAAAGACCCAGAGTTCAATCCAAGCCTGATTCGGACCAAATCCTTTGCAGCCGCTGGTCTATGTGCTTGGGTCATCAACATCGTGAAGTTCTATGAGGTATCAGTCTTACTCCACTGGGCTACAGCCGTTACTCACAAAGACCATCAGGATACTAATTTTTATGGTGGCAAAAAAAAAGGAAAATAGTGTGAAGTTTAATTGCCTGGATAAGATGAAGTTCTCAGAGTGAGATCTGAAAATGTCAGACTAAACAAGAGGTCTACACAGGAAGATATTTGAAATGTTTGAAACTATCTTTCTTTTAGGATAGAGTGATCAGCTATTGTAGATCAAATAGCAGTTAATTTGATTTGATTTGATTAAAAACTTGCTGGTAGATTAATTATATTTCTTAATGTTAAAATATTAATTTTGTGGGGTGCCTGAGTGGCCCATCAGTTAAGCATCTGCCTTCAGCTCAGATCATGATCTCTGGGTCCTGGGATTAAGCCCCACATCAGGCTCTGCACTCAGCAGGGAGTCTGTTTCTCTCTCTCACTCTACCTCTGTGTGCTCTCTCACTCTCTCTCAAATAAATCTTTTTTAAAAAATTTCTTTAAAGATTTTATTTATTTATTTGACAGAGATCACAAGTAGGCAGAGAGGCAGGCAGAGAGAGAGGAGGAAGCAGGTTCCCTGCTGGGCAGAGAGCTGGATGTGGGGCTCAATCCCAGGACCCTGGGATCATGACCTAAGCCGAAGGCAGAGGCTTTGACCCGCTGAGCCAACCAGGCGCTCCTAAAATTTTTAAAAATAAAATAGATACTAATTTTACATTGACTCGACACAACCGCAGGTCTTAATTCATGTTTCAACTTGGTGCCTATGCTCAATGCAGAAATTGACACCATCTATTGTAGACTTAATGAGATGAGGAAATAGATTCCCCCCACTTTATTTTGCTTTAGTATTTTAACGACAAATACACTTGTGACCATATTACGGTCTAATCCAAAAGTTTGTATGTTCAGACAGCATAGAGAGCAATGATCATTTCAATTATCAGGTACTTAGCACCTGCCGCTTGTCTTGCCAGCACTTTGCAGAAGGCTGGATGTAAAAAGGGAACAGTGCATGGCCCTTGACTCGGAAGAACAATCTCATTTTTTTTTTCTTGGAAGATTATATGTTATATGCAAAAATAGAATTACAGAGGAAATACCAAGTGTAATCAACGGCAGTCCCAAAATGATTTTTGTAAAACCAGGTTATATAGCCTTTATGTCGGGGCCCTATGAAGGGGACTCACAGGAATAGGACCCCATTGGTCTGTCTCTTCAGGGGAAGCGTCTATCGAGCAAGCTTTTGGACAGATGGTAGTTGACATATCGCCTCTCTCCCTGAGAAAACGTCCGACCCCTGTGCTCTCTTTGCACCATAGGTGGAAAAATGAGCATGGAGCTAGACTGTGGCTGTGCTCTGTGTGGTTTTACTTTAAAAGAGTAAAGAAAACGTCACTTCCTTCCTCTCTTGCTAACAGGGAAGAAAGTGGGTACCCCACGTTCTCAAACCACCTGTTGAAGTAACGTACCCTGATGTTGGCAGGGACTTGGAGAGTGGAAGCGCGCTTAACACTGGGAGGCTGTCTCCCACGGTCCTTCCTGGGTTCAGAGAATTTCTCCACACGTGTTTTCTGCCTTAAAATCAAAACTTGGTCCCTGCTTGAACTATAGTTCCTGCCTCTTGCAATTCCTAATGATAGGAAGATTGTCTTCCAATTTTAGGACATACTTACGGTACCATCTGAATGTTGTTTATTGTCTATAGCACTTTAGGCAAGGATGTGTGTCTCTCCTGTCTGGAAACAATGACTCAGTCAGGAACAACCAGACAGAACTAGGAAGGCCGTGTCACTTTTGGCTCTGCCATTGAGCAGGGCCATGGCTAAGAAATAAAGCCCAAGTAGCCAGGTGAGATGGGAGTTTTAATGTCAAAGCTTCGCTGAGATGTAGGGTTGAATGATTATGTGTCCTCTTTGCCTCTCCCTACCCCATGAGTTAAACCCCATATGGATTTTCAGGTCTACTGTGACGTGGAGCCCAAACGGCAAGCGTTAGCCCAAGCCAACTTCGAATTGGCTGCAGCTACTGAAAAACTCGAGGCTATCAGGAAAAAGCTTGAGGTGAGTGCAAAACGCATCACTGAAGAAGAGATGGTACCCCACCCCCAGATGGGGTCACGTCTGAGTCCACGCAAGCATAAAGGAGCCTGAGCTTTCCTCCATACACTCATTTACCTACTCGTTCAGCAGATACTCCTTGTCTGCTACGTGCTAGACCCTGACCTGAAAAAATAGAAATGTGGATGGTTTCTGCCCATTAAAAATCCTTCCTGGCCTGGGGGCAGAAGGAGCAGCGTAGCACAAGGTGATTCAAGGCAAGGACCCTGGACCCTGGACCCTGGAGCCAGACTGCCTGGGCGGATATCCCGGCTCCAGGATGTACGATTTCACCCCTCGAGACTTAGCTCCCCTCTCCGAGCCTCTGTAGGCTCATCTGTGTAATCAGCATTATAACAGTATATGCTTTTTAGGTAGGACTCTAAGGATTAAATGAGAGCAATTCCTATTCAGAATTTTTTTTTTTTTAAGATTTTATTTATTTATTTATTTGACAGACAGAGAGAGATCACAAGTAGGCAGAGAGGCAGGCAGAGAGAGAGAAGGAAGCAGGCTCCCTGTTGAGTAGAGAGCCTGATGTGGGGCTCGATCCCAGGACCCTGGGATCATGACCTGAGCTGAAGGCAGAGGCTGTAACCCGCTGAGCCACTCAGGCGCCCCTCCTATTCAGAATTTAGCATGGAACGGGGCACATGGTAAGTGCTTAGAGAACATCAGCTACAAATATAATCATTGTTACTCTTCTACAACTATGCACCCGGTCGTTCCAGCCTGGTGTTGTAAGTACATTTGTGACTGTGTGTCTCTGTGAGGGGGCACCAAAAGAAGATTGTTTCTGGAGAAATTAGAGAAAATTTCATAAGGAAGCTGTACTTGACACGGGCTCCAAAAGTTTCCTAGGAATCCCGGGGATAACTAGGCTGAGAAAGGTATTCCTAGAAAAGAATAAAGAAAAAGAAGGAAATGGAGTTGGTGTACTTGAGGAAACTCAATAGGCCAGAACCCGACGGAACACGAGCATTGGGGGGAAGGTCGGGAATCGCACGGAGTGACCAGGATTGAACGTGCACAGGGGAGCAAAGGCCTTCTTAGACTTCTCTGCTACAGAATTTAAATGTTACCAGACAGGTGAAATTGGACATTTTGAAAGATTTTAATAGGCTAGTGATGTGATCAAACTACCTTTTAAACAACTAAGTAAGGGCAGGAGGGTGGGAAGTGCCTGGATGCAGGAAGACAAGTCTGAGGCCCACAGTGGGTCCCTGTAGGGTCTCCGCTAAGGCAGGAGCAATGGTGAGGGAGAGAGCGAGGTGGCTGGCTGGCTGGCTGGCTGATGGCAGGTGGAGAGGGGGCAGGGACCTGAAGAGGGCTACTGAGCCCACGGAGCCCTGCACAGAGATGATGAGACTGTCCAACTCTGGCAACCTGGGTAATGCCCGGAGCTTCATTTCTGTTTCTGTGACACGGTGATTGTAACAGCTGCCTTTCAAGGTGGGCGTTTGTGATCTGTGGCGACCTAGGATCCAGGCTCCCTTCTGTGGGTGATAACAGGCTGAAGTATCTTGGGGGAAATGATCCCTCCTCATTGGAAACACTCAGGTGGGGCTTTTCCCAGAGATGTCCTTCTGTTCTCCAGCTAAAGGCTGGATCTACGATCCAAGCTTTGCCATTTTTCACCTCAGTCTCTAGAATTTGAACCATGAGCACAAGAATAAAGACAGCTGACAGAGGTCATGCATTCTAGAGACAGGGTCCAGGTGAGACTTGGGAGGAATTCCTATTCCTAAGACCCTCAGGAGCTCCTGGGTGCCTATTATGTGGTTCTGTGCCCTTTTCCCTCCCTAATAGCCTCCTCAGTCTCCATTCCCTTCCCATAAATTCCCTGTAGCTTAAATTAGCTGGGCATGGTTCCTGTCACCCACCCCACTCCGTCTATGACTCGTGCTGCACTGAGATACTGCTCAGTGTGCAGTACACAGTCAGTGCCGCATACATGTTCGTTTCCGCTCATCCTGTAGAAAACCCAGGTGTTAGGTGTTGAGCTGTCAGAGCTGGAGTTTGAGGCAGGCCTGGCTCAGGAATGTAGAGTTGAGAACGTGGCTGTGAAGGTCACAGATGTAGGGAGTTGGTCCAGTGGGAGGGTAAAGCATAAGGAGTGGGAGCCGAGGCTAGACCTCGGGGAGGATGTTCCCGTCGCAGAGTGAATCCTGCCATGGGTCCCTGAGCAGGTAAACTCAGCGGCCATGGTAGTCCTAGAGTCTGGGGCTCACAGCAGCCAGGCAGCGCGTAAGCCCAGCTTCTTACAGACTGAGGCCAGAATTAGACCTGCTTGTGTCTGAGGCCACTACTTGTGACTTTGGCATGGAAAAAAAGTCTGTGCAGTGTGTAGGGAAAAAGTGCAATTGCTAACAGAGAGCATCTCCCAGATATAAGGGCAGGTTCTCCAAAGACAAGGGAGATCATCTTTCCAGAGCAGAGCTGGAGGTACTGACTTTTAGAAAATAACAGAAAGGGATTAAATTGGGTCCTCAATTTTATTATTCAGTCATTAAAAGATGTCTTCTTTCTGGTCGCTACTTTGATACGATGGCTAATAGCCCCAAAAGTGTTCCTAAGGTGTGGAACATTTCAGCACCTCTGCCAGTCATCCACACCTCGTCCCTGCCCCGCGTGCTGCCTCACCTACACTTCCCGACCTGCCGTCGCTCCGGCTGTCACTCCCTGCCCACGTGACTCGGCCACCCTGTCCTCTCCACGCCATCCACACGTATTTCCTGTTACTGTGCCGTCCGTGCTATTCAGTAAATACCCAGTGACTACTGAGATAAAAACAGGCAAACTGTTGATAAACTTAGAGCAAGCGTACTCATTTTAGAAAAACCACCTTCATTGGTCAAAACTTTGTCAACTTGACCAAAGCCTTTAAAAAAAAAAAAGCTGCCGTCTGCTGTGAATGGCTTCATGCCAATTGTAAGCAATTAAATGTTCATAGATAAAGGCTGAGGGTGCCAGCCCCATGTGATCCTACACGGAAGACTCTCCTGGGTTGTAGAATTAGTAATCCTTTGGGCACAGCCTGCAACTGGCTGAATGAATTGTTCACGTCAGTTGTTTTCAGAAACCCACAGAAGAGCAGAGGTTCACGTCCCCGTAAGCCTCACAGCTAAGCTTGCGGACGCGGAGAAAAGAAGACAGAGTAGTAATTGAAATGTCTTGATGAAGAATGGCGCCCCTCTACCCCTGTACCACAAATGGATTTCCAAAGAGAAGTTACTAATGCCATTCCCACCAAGGACAGAGAACCTCAGCGTAGTTGCTATCTGTTGGCACAGGTTAGACGGATGCGGGAGCCCAAGTGAAATTACAGTTTCTCTTAGCATTGCCTTTGTTTCCCGCCGCCTCTGATTTTGCCTCCCTCCCGGCCTCTCCTCCTGATTTGCCATCTCCTGTTGCCTGCCTCCCTCGCACAGGAGGGACATATCTGATACTGGCATCTGTGTGGCAACTCTTTCAAACCAGAGTCACTCTGCATGTTTTTGTTCCTTTTACTCCGATCTCTAGTTTAAGACTAAAAGGTGACCTTTTAGGGAAGGTTGAGCCGAAAAGAACGGGCTGAGTTGGAGTGGAAGAAAAGTGGCGTGTCTCTCAAACATCCAGGAGCTAAGGGGAGCCATAAAGAACATCTGAAGTTGTTCTCCTCGGGGCCCTGGTTCTCTGGGTATGTTCCCTAGACCTCCAGCAGCAGCGGGGTCCCCTGTGAACTCTTTAGAAGGATGGATTCTCAGACCCCACCCCAGACAGACTGAATGAGACACTGTGGTGGGGGACTTCTGGATCTGGGTTTACCAACCCCCCCAAGGTGGTCCTGGTACACATACAGGTGTGCCAAGCCCTGATTTAGGAGAGCTGATAGACTGCATTCCTTTTTTTCCTCATTCCATTTACTTCTGGAAGCTGAGAGGCCAGGGCCTGTCAAGAACTGTGAAGGAGCCGACATTTGACCCTACTTACAAGCTAACAAGTTAGCCTGCCACAGTTTTATGGAGGCGGGCGGGAGACCCAACCCATGGGGGTGAGAGAGCGGAGGACCCCATGAAGGACAGGGCAGCCAGCAGCACGGACGTCGTGCATTGGTTCTCTGGGCCCCAGTCCCCGTGGGAGATGATGCCGTCCACCATGTTAGTATCACAGCCGAGAGACATGGCAGGCACAGGAGTCCCGGTCTAAAGAGCACAGTGACTGAACTGGCTCAGGCTTTCCCCCGGAATGAAACCCATCATCATCCTTCCCACGAGACAGTTCTGTCTTGTGCCCAGGGAGGAACACCGTCTCTGTCTCCCATGCCTATTCGCTATGCAGGTGTCTTAGGAAAGAGAACAAAAGCAGTCAGAGCTTCCTCACAAGAGACCTAGAAACCACTGTAAGAGCCTGTGGTCTCTCGACACCCCGCTCCCTTCCCCAACTTTAGACGGGCATGGATATAACCATTTTATGTCATAGTTGTGTGTATATTTGGGTCAGCCCTATGAGCTGGGTAACATGACTTCCGTTCTGCAGATGGTGAGACCGAGGTGCAGAGAGGTTGTGCAAGCCGTCCGTGTTGACGGGCCTTCGCTGCTAGCGGAGTCTGTGTGAGCACAGGTGTCGGATGCCACAGCTCCCACATGCTCCCGTATTTTATAAAACACGAGCACTTCGAATAACCTAAAATGGACACTTAAGTACTATTTGTTTTAGTCTGATTTTTTTTTTTGACAGATCACAAGTAGGCAGAGAGGCAGGCAGAGAAAGGTGGGGTGGGAGGAAGCAGGCTCCCTGCTGAGTAGAAAGCCCGATGCAGGGCTGGATCCCAGGACCCTGATATCAGAGGCAGAGGCCTAACCCACTGAGCCACCCAGGCGCCCCTGTTTTAGTCTGATTTCTAACTGGTTCACCTGTTCTCATATATCTGACCTTATTTTGCACCTTAATCTTAAGTCGGACCCGTACATCTTTTTCTTTTAGAGGGGCTGCTTTAATGGCCTAAACTAAATAGTGATACAATAACTGGACCATTGACACATATAAGCCATCTCTTCATTATGAATAGTGTACGTTTGACAGGTTTGCTTACTAAAGTCTCTGAGATTTTGGCACTCACTTACCAAAGCCGTGTTATAATTCTCTGAGATTGTTAGAATTTGGCAGATAGCAAGAGGCAGTAGTAAGGAGTCCCCGTAGGACTGTACTCTTAGTCAAGGGGGGTTTTTTTTGGCTATCACTAACAGAAACCTACTTAGAAAACCTTAAGCCAAAAAAGGAACTGAGGATGAGTCACAGACTCTGAGGGAATGAAGTGTGAGCTGGTCTCGGGAGCAGAGAGATCCAGGAAACGGGAGGCTGCCGTGAATGTCTGTTAGTGTCTCTCCAGAGCCTTGTGACTTCTACAGCTTGGTTTTCCCCTGCTTTTTTGTGTCCCTAGTGGAACAAGGTCCCTCTCCAAATGAAACCCTCCAAAATGTGCACCTCTTTCCTGGTCTTTTGATGCTAAAGGCAGTGACATACCTCTGAGTTTCAGTGGCCTATTTCCAGATACAATCTGATTCATGGCCCAGGCTGGGTCAGGTTGCTGAGGTCTGGAAGGGCTCAGTCATTAACACCCCTCTTCATTGCCTGAGTTATGGATCATTGAAAAATAAGAAAAGAGTCAGGAGGTGGAGAACCAAAAAATGACCATTATTATGAGTAAAGGTGTTACCAGAGGATGAGGCTTCGGTACAAGGGAGAGGAGACATGCACTCAGGGTGTGTGTGAGTCCGGAGGGCTCGTCCACCACCCCGCATTCCCCACCCCCAACCCTCACCGGTGGCTGTCTGCACTCTGCTTAGTGCAGAAGGCAGGCAAAATATGTATGCTTACAGGGGCAAAGGTCAAGGAGGAGGGAGGCTGGCTTCATGGACCCGAAGGTAGTAGATGCTTCACGATGATTATATTATTTCATTTTACCTAACAGTGGCTCACAAGCTAATTTTCACTCTTACCTAGGATTTGGATCGACATCTGAGCAGACTTACAGCTTCATTTGAAAAAGCAATTGCCAAGAAAGTCCAATGTCAAGAAGAGGTGAACCAAACTCACAAAACTATTGAACTAGCCAATAGACTTGTGAAGGAACTCGAGGCAAGTTGACCTTTTCTTCCAAATTTCCAACTAAAATATCGAGATCACCCTTTTTTTGGGGGGGGGGGATTTATCTTTACTTGCTATCAATAATAAGTAAATAGACCCAGAATCAATAGTGAAAGGAAATAATCAGCCTTTGTACCGTAGTTACTGCTGACCGAAAGGGAGAAGTGATGGGTTCTTTGCATTTTTAGTAGGGAGCCAGGAACTCAGTGGTTTTCTGAGATATGTTAGAAACCGAGGACAGGTGTTGGGTAGCTGTGGGACTGAACTGTTGTCTGATCCTTTTAATAGACATTTGCAACCGAGTGGTAACTTCAAAACGTTTTTTAAAACCGAGTCTGCTTTGTTGGTTGACTTTTTCCTCCTGTGACATGCTTTGACAAGTGACTGACATATTAATGTTAATAGTTAATCCTATTAAATAAAGGTTTTTTAAAAGATTTTTATTATTTCAGATAGAGGGTATAGCCGACGGGGGTGGGGGGCGGAGAGAGGGAGAAGGAGAAAGACCAGCAGCCTCTGCATGGGCCCGACGCCGGGCTTGATCTCACAAGCCTGAGATCGTGACCTGAGCTAAAATCAAGAGTCGGATGCTCAACTGAGCCACCCAGGGGCCACTATTCAATAAAGGTTTTTGAAACAATTCTTATTAAATTTCACCTGTTTGAACACAAGTGGTAGAAGAACATACAGCCTTTGTCCTCAGGAAGTCCAGATTTTATTGACTCTCCAATGTATAGTATCTTCATATAATAGATTATTATTTGACCATAGAAAGGATTGAGGTCTTGGTACGTATTACAACATGGATGAACCTTGAAAATATAAAATAAGTGGAAATGGGCGAAAGAAGAGACAAAATGCCACAGGATGCATGATTCCATGTATAGGAAATATCCAGAAGGGACAAAGCTACTGAGACAGCAGATGAGCTGTTGCTGGGGGCCGGAGTAACTGCCAGCAGGTATAGAGGTCGTCCATTGTGTGAGAGAAACATGCTCAAATTAGTGAGAATTATCATACAAGTGTGTGAATACGTGAAAAACCACTCAGTGATGTACTTTAGAGGGTGAATATCACAATATGTGAATTAAGTCTCAGTAAAGCTGCTGTTTTTATTTGAGTGCTACCTAAGAGTATGTAACTAAACTATCAGAAATGCATTGAACTGAAAGGGATAGAAAAGTTAAGATTTATAGTGGCTTGAACAAATGGGAATTTATTTTTCACATACTGCAAAAAAAAAAAAAATTGCATGGGTAGACCATTACCATTGCTGATTAGGGGAGTTGGTGGTCAGACAGTGAATCTCTTTTTACCCTTCTGCTTCTCCGTGCTTAGCACGCAGTCCTTCGCTCTCTCGCTTTCTGCAGCCCTACAGATGTCCCTACATCCCGAGGGTGTACCTCCAGATTCAAGGGGGAGAGAAAATAATCTGTAACAGCTGGCTTCTTCTCGTTTTCCTGGAGACTTGTCTAGCAGACAGCCATTTACGCCTCTTTAGCCAGAACTAGATTAACCACATCTGCTTCAGAGAAGCAGGGAAGATGGGAAATGGGGTTATCATCCTCGGCTTAGCCAGTCGCAGTTCATCTCGTGGGGCTGGACCCATCACCACTCTTGAAATTCAGGTTTCTCTTATCCACAAAGGAAGGAGGATTTGTATTAGGACGAGTTGGGTGGGCGATAGCCTAACCTTTAAAGTAGACTTCAAAAAAAATCTAATTAAAATTTCCTACAAATTTGGGGCGCCTGGGTGGCTCAGTGGGTTAGGCCTCTGCCTTCGGCTCAGGTCGTGGTCTCAGGGTCCTAGGATCGAGCCCCACATCAGGCTCTCTGTTCAGCGGGGAGCCTGCTTCTCCCTCTCTTTCTGCCTACTTGTGATCTCTCTCTCTGTCAAATAAGTAAATAAAATCTTTAAAAAAAAAAATAATTTCTTACAAACTTGAACTCAACACCTCTCTGACGCTCATGGATCGTGGTGTATCAGTTCAGGGTCCGTCCTGCAAAATCCACTCTTTGCGTTCCAACTCAGTACTTACAAGTTTCTTCCAGGAGTCACAGCACAAAGCTGTGGACTCACTCTTGAGGTTTTATTCTCTTTCTCACGACCCACACCCATTCCATCAGCATAAGGGCTGTGCCTTCGAAGTCCATTCCACATCCCAGCCTTGTCCCCCACACTGGTCCAGGCCACCCCCTCCTTAGCTCTGGAGGATTGCCCCCCAAAGTCCATGCCCCTTGTCGCAGCTGAGTAATTAAAAAAAATTAAGTTCATCCATGTCTTCCCTCCAATAATTCAGAGAAGTCACCAATAATTCATTGCCTAAATCAAGTTATAGTCCAAAGGCTTTCACTGGTCAGCATGATCCAGCTCCCAGATGCCCCTCTGTCCCTACATCTGTCACCTTCCCTCTAGCTTCTCCTTCACTGGTGGTCTTGCTTGTCCTCACACTCTTAGTCATTCCTATACTTGTGACCTTTGCCTTTTTTCCTTCACATGGCTTACACATTTCCAAATAATGACATCAGTAGCTCCCTCACTTCCTTTCAGTGGCTGCTGAAAGTTCTCCTTATTACATGGTTTTGCTCTGCCCATGCCTGCGCACGCGCGCACACACACACACACACACACACACACACACACACACCCATGGCTCTCTTTATGCTAGGTCGGCTTTATTTTCTTCACAGCATCTCTCATGACATGACACACTTAACGGATGAACGTATGTGAGTACATATTCTTGCGGGGAGGTCTTTTTCCCCCTGACTAGAATATAAGCTCCACAGGAACAGAAACTCCATCTGTTTTCTGCCCCGCTTGATCCCAAGTAGAGAGAATCATCCTTGGCACGTCACAGGCACCCATAGATACTTGTTGAATGAGTGAGTGGTTGAGTCTGGGGAGCCTCCTGTGTTCAGAAACAAAAAAATTCTGTAGCCCCTGAAGACTTACTCTTCTGAGATCACTTGAGAAATTCCACTGCTCCTAGTGGAGTTTATACCCGTTCCCATTGAAAGCGATGTGATTTAAGTAGTTTGCCATTTGTGAGGTACCAAAGAAAACGAAAAAGTGCCATTTGATTAGACTGTTTGCTTGTAGTAGGTTTAAGATGTCCAAAACTTCTCTGAAGGAAAAAACAGTCTCTACCATGTGTCTCTGACACACGGCAGTGTTTTCCAAAGGCTTGGCTTACGCATGATGATTTAGGCGAGGAGAGGAAAGAAGGTGAAATCATGTTAATCAGCCAAAAAACAAATCACAAATATATTTATATACACACACGCACCTTCTTTTAAGGATTAATTGAAGATGTCATACCTTTTCCTTTGAGGATAAATTCTTTCTGACTAGAACAGGAGACAGTTAACTTCTGAAAAGCATCAAGACTGATGATTTTGTCTATATAGCATTGACCTGGAAGCTATAGTCTCAACCATTCAGACTAATAAATCAGGCAATTTATATTTAATCATTAACTAACTCCTGAGCTGAACAGCTGTTCAAAATTAGAAATGGGTCACCCCAGCCAGGATGACATTACAGGCAATCTATAATGCATTAGAATAAAATTATAGTGATTTTTAACTGTCTAGAAATTTATTACAGGACATGTTCCAACTCTTAAACCCTTGTTAGCCAATGTCAGTAATGATTTATGTTGTGTGGGTGGTATAGTGAAATTATTGACGATTTCAATAGCCAATAAGTCTGTGTTTAGTAAATCTTCAAATTTCAAAGCTGTTTTGGAGAATGAGGTGGGTGCACTTTATTGTTTATCATTTACTATCCAAAGACAACAAAGATGGAGGAAAGGCAAATGAGAAATTTCTCTTCAAAATTAATGGATATACGGTCGGTAGCTGAGGAGGGAAAGTAATGAATTCTCTAATGAAGGCTAAAGAGTTGAAGTTCCTTAGTGTTTGTATAGCTAACTTGGGGTGATCTTTATCAAGCACAGCAAAGAGACAATCTTAAAATAGCTTTGATAACCATTCTCACTTGCTAATTTGACAACCTCCGTGTTGCGCGTATTATGGTGGCTCGCCGGGGAGCTGGCATTCCAGTCTCTTCTGACATAGATCATTTTTGCTCTCTGGGTCCTGTCTCTCCTCTTTCACAAGCAGAGCTAAATTCCATAGAGTTCTTTTTTGCTTGGACTATCAGATTGCTTACTTTTTTCAGTACCTGTTAATTTGCATGTTCTCAGGATGTGATGCTCATTTTAGTATGCACTGAAATGGTGAGTTAGTGAGCTCTCCTACAGTCAATCCATAGACATTTACTGCAGTTTTATTTAAATCCAATATTAAGGCATCTTCATATTTAACTTAGAAATCTGATTAAATGACCATCCAGCTAGATAAAAGGACTTCAACAGCATTCTTTGAGTGTATTGTCTTCAAGACTGGTGAAACCCTCCTGATTTCATTCATATATATATATATATATTTTTTTTTTTTTTTTGCATAGACTATAGGCCCTTCCATGAAGAGAGTGATTATATTAGAGAAATAACCCAAGTTTAGAAACTACCAGCATTATTCTTTAGTTAATAGCATCTAGGATAGGTGGCTCTTAAAGCTTTGCATTTGAATTAATGAATACAAGTGGTGTTGGTCATTTTTCGTTTGTCTCTAATCAGCTGACAGCCAATATATTTAAAACGATGTTTGCTCAGGGCAGTGGAGTACCATTGGTGCAAAGCAGGAGGAAGGCAGAGCCGCTAAGCTGCCATCAAAAATTCTAATGTCACTTGGGATTGGCCAAAGCTCTTGGTCCTCCATGCTCAGAGGGATAGGGAAGTGACTGTCAGCTTTGAAGAAAGAGTTAGAGCATCTGACAGGAGATGGGAAAGATCTAATGCCATATTGCAGGAAACTGCACTAAAAGGGAGTATGAGAGTCCCCTTCCTTCCTAATGATGGCTTTCAGACATGAGGAAGATGATGATAGTCATGAAATCCACTTCTGTTCCTTCTCAAGGCTTTGCAGAAGGACGTAGACTAAAACAGAGCTGTAAGGTGGTCATGGTAAACATTTGTTGAGTTGGTGTTCACTCTGCAATTACATCTGAGTAATTTTACCTTTCAGTCTGAGAAGATTCGCTGGGGTCAGTCTGTTAAATCATTTGAAGCTCAGGAGAAGACCCTCTGTGGAGATGTCCTCCTGACGGCAGCCTTTGTGTCTTATGTTGGACCCTTTACAAAACCGTATCGCCAGGAACTGGTAGACGTCAAGTGGGTTCCCTTTCTCCAGCACACGGTAAGCTCACTTCCTTACCTTGGCAGCATCTGGAAGCATTATCTTGACACTTCAGCAGACAAATCAGTATGCATACCAGGCTCTTTTGTACCTCTATAATGACCCTCTGACTGACGGGAAATTCCCATATGACAAAGACATTCCTTGTGTGTCGCAGTGTTTCTTGTTTAAATGATGGTTTCAAAAGAGAGATGAAAAAGAGTAAATTACTTTTTATAAACTCTAACGATACAGTTGCAAAACTGCTTTTAACAAAACTGATAACGGAAATCAAATTGGGGTTATTCTGATGGAATAACAAGCAGTTTTTCTTTCTTCTTCCTGCCATGATGGGTTATTTGTTAAAGACTCTCTTTTCACACCTACCTTAAGATAAAAAGTTAGCATTTTGGTTTCACTTATTTGTGAAACATAACAAGTATCATGGAGGACAAGGGGTGTTAGAGAGGAGAAAGGAGTTGGGGGAAATTGGAAGGGGAGGTGAATCATGAGAGACTATGCATTCTGAAAAACAATCTGAGGGGTTTGAAGTGGCGGGGGGGGGGGGGGAGGGTGGGGTACCAGGTGGTGGGTATTAGAGAGGGCACAGATTGCATGGAGCACTGGGTGTGGTGAAAAAATAATGAATACTGTTTTTCTGAAAATAAATAAATTTAATTTTAAAAAAAGCATTTTGTATGCACGTATAAAAATAACGCCTCCTAAATCTAAAAATCCAAAACCACAAGCAAAGTGAAATCACAGATTTGGAAGATGTGAAATCATCTGGTTCATGATTGTCCTTGTACAAAAGAGGAAAGTGAGTCACAGAAGTGTAAGTGACTAAGGTCATGTAGAAGAGGAGGTTAGTCCTCCTGAATCCATGCCCATGTTTGCTCTGCATCATTGTGTCAGCTCAGTTGACAAAAGCCCTTAAGATATCCTTACATCTCTCTGAATATTAACATTCTGCATTGGTAATAATAATAATTAATAATAATTCTGCCTCACTCTTCACAATAGTTGTTTCTGTGACATAAAGACATGTCAGTGGCACTTGCATAGATGAAATGATGGAGGGAAAGGTCACTATTAAAGGCATTCCGTAACTGATAATTTTAGAGGAATAGTCCTTTTGTAATGATTTAATATACCTGTGGTATCAAACAGCTGTAATGTCGAAGATTTATAGAAGGAGTTTGTCTCTACTATTCCCCAAAAGTGCAAGGCTTCTCTTTAAGTATTTCTGCCCTGACACAGGCTTTTACATAAGAACACAGAGCCTCCTGCTGAGACCGTCCAACTCTGACTGTGCTGTGGGCTTCAGAGTATCAGCTGCCTGACTCCACTCGTGCCCTTTTTCTCGGGTTCGTCTTCACCAGTCTTGGATCCTCTGTACGGGTGTCTTGGCCCGCATCATCCCGTGACTAATTCCGAGTGACAATTGTCCTCTTACGTGGTCCTCTCTGCATTCTCCTTCATTCACAGAGCTTTCTCATTCTTTCCAAAGCTGTAGGGAAATTCACCTTCATCTCGAGCCGTCCAAACCTTGAACTTCACCTTGTCTTCTTACTGTCACGATTCCTCTTCGCTTTGGGGGCATGTCGTAGTCCTGGCAGTTGGAACTTAAGCTCCCAGTCATTTTACAATGTTGAAGTTGGAAATGTGCCTTCTCAAGTTTAACTTTATAATAGGTCTTAAGTCGCTGGTAGAGCATCCTTTAGTGTGTGTGTTTCTAGGAAGTTTCCTGTCAACCCATGTGTATTTTCGCACTTAGTTAAAAGCCCAAATGTTACATAAAGTCTTGTTTTGAAGAAGTCATACAAATAAAACAAGAGAATTGATTGACTTACCCAAAATGTCTCAAGCATGCTAAACCTAGCCCCAAAGCAGAACAGCAGGTTTCTGATGCTGTACGCTGTACATACTCATTTTAACTGTGGGCCTATGATGCCCATGGCCCCACAAGCCTCCGCAGGGAGCCTCAGGCCTGTTTCCCGTCCTCTCCACCCTCTCTCCTGCCCTCCTGAGTGCACAGGCACCGTGCAGACTGAGAAGCGGGCCCTGAGATGTGACCAGCTCATGCTTGCACCTATCTCCGGGCACAACTATGCTAAAGGAAGAAGATGCTTCCAAATTATATGAATGATGTTCCTTTGGAAGAGTCCTCTCTGTCGCTAAGACAGCTGGCACAAAGTGCCCCCTAAAACCTAACAAAGGTCTGTCCATCTGGAAAGAGGGTTCCAGTTTCTGAGCTAGTTAACCCTGCCTCCTTCTAGATCCAGTCACAGCAAGGTGGGAAGATCATCACATCTGTGTAAAACCTGTGCCGGGGCCTAGAGGAGCTAAAATCGCTTAAGAATGTGCATTTTTAAATTACTTTTCCTCCAAAAGTATTTCTTCATCCTCTTCTCTCAAGAAGCCAGTGTTGTTATTTCTTTTCATTATGTTAGGGTGGCTTCTGGAGCTCCACTTGCCTGTAGGGAACTGCCCCCTAAGTGTCTCTGACTTGTCAGTTTGGTTCGGCTATCCTGGGAATTCAGAGGGTTCATAAGTTAACCCGTCAGCAAGTGACTATGGTTGTGATTTTTAAAACCTACAAACTAAGCATGGCATTTATTAATGACCTGTTGAAATAGGTAAGGTGACCTTGGAAGGAACCCTTTTTTTTTTTTTTTTAAGATTTATTTATTTATTTGACAGAGAGAGATCACAAGTAGGCAGAGAGGCAGGCAGAGAGAGAGGGGGAAGCAGGCTCCCTGCTGAGCAGAGAGCCCAATGTGGGGCTCGATCCCAGGACCCTGGGATGATGACCTGAGCCGAAAGCAGAGGCTTTAACCCACTGAGCCACCCAGGCGCCCTGGAAGGAACCCTTTTATAAAGCAGGTCAGCCATCCTTAATCCTTCCTAGAAATGAAGACTTCATATTCTAAACGATTGATTCTCCCCGATTTCATAAATACGTTTAATTCCATTTGAGTCAAAACTCCGGGGGTGGGGAGAATTATATTTTTACTTGACCCAGTGGTTCCAAAGTTTGTTGAAAGAATATGTTCTTGAAAACACCAAGATAATTTTGGGATAGAACAGTAAGAAAGCACTTGTCCTTCGAGATAGTAAAATATGTTCTAAATCGACAATAATTACAACAAGGTAGTTCTGCAGGGGAACTAGAAAAGTAGAATCAAGTTCAGAACTGATCAGGATGTCAAGAGACATCCTACAAACAGATGTCCCCTGTGATACCTATGCTCATACCGTGTCTTCGCTCCTGATGCTGTAAGAGGAACAGCTGACACTTCTATCTAAGAGGGATCCTCTGGGTTTCTTCTGGTTTCCGTCTCCTTTCCCTTCCCCAAGGATAATGCCAGAGCAGTTTCCCCCTCTCCTCAGTTTTTCCCTCCCTGCTAATTCATGACTAGATCATTGCCACTGGTGTGCACATACGTGGTGATTTCTCCCATCAAACAAGATACACCCAACACGTTTCTCTTGACCCCCTCCCTACCCTTCCAGCTACTCTTCCATTTTTCTGCTCATTTACAACAGTCACTTCAGAAGGGTCATCTGCAGTCGCTGTCTCCAAGTCCTCCCTCCATTTTCTGAATCACTCCGGACAGGCTTTTGTCCCTACCACTCCACCAAGCCTCCTCTGGGGTAGTTTTGCTTCCACGTTGTAAGCCCATTCTCATCATATTTGCCTCTTGGCTGCCCCTGATGTAATCGACCACTGCCCCCCACCCCCGCCCCGTCCTTCCATCAGTACCTTCTCTACTTGGTTCCAAGACCTCCCCTTGCCCCGTCTCCCTCCTACCTCACTGACCAATCCTCCTTGGCCTTCATTATGTTTTTCCTCTTCTCCCCACCTTTAATGGTGAAATTCCCAGCCTTTACTCTTTGAGCTGCTTTTCACCAGGTTCCTGGCTTTAAATGTTTCTGATATGTCAGTAATTCGCAAAAGTGGATCTGTGGCCCAGACCTGGCATCTTCACTCCTGTGCCTGAAAGATGTCCACGTACAGCGCATCCCAACTGAAATCCCACCTTCCCCCACAACAAACCCTTCTACCCAAGTACTCCCAACTTGTTGAACAGCAGCTCAAGCCCCACATGATCACCTTCATGTGACTCTTCCCTGTAGCACTCGTGTCCAGTCCACCTAGGAAATTCTGTAGGCTACGCCTTCAGTGTCTGTTCAGAATCTGACCAGTTTTCCCCACCTTCTCTGCTCCCATCCTGGGCCAAGCGACCATCCCTCTCTTGAGTAACTGCAGAAATGTCCTCATCTCCTAGACTGCTTCTCCTGTTATTGCATGTGTTGTTCTCCTCCAAACCTGATCTCAGTGTATCAGCCAGGGTGGTCAGCTACAAGGGCAAGTCAGAGAAAGTGAATTTTCTTTGAAAATCCCTCTGATGACCCCACCCCACCACTGCACTTCAAGCAAAAGCTAGAAATCCTAGGAAGTGTTATAAAACCCTCTAGGAATTTGCCCCGTACTCTCGTTGTCTTGCTTTCTATTATTCTTTTCCTCACTGCCCTGCTGCAGTCACACGGGCCACCTTTCTTGAATACACAGTTGTGTTCCGACAACTGCAGGCCCTTTGCACCAGCTGTCAACTCTGCTTAAAGTCTTCTCTCGGGACATACAAGTATCTCTTTCCCATCCATCAGGGCTTTGTTCAAATAACATCTTCAGATCCCTGGATAGGATTATAACCTCCATCCCTCAGCATGCCTCCTCCCACTCCATTTTCTTCACCATAACATTTGTCACTTTCTAATATGTTGTTTCATTTATTCATTTGCTGTGGTTAATAGCTTTCCTCTCCCTCAAGTATGGTGTAAGATCCACAGAAGCAAGGATTTTGTATGTTTTTTTTAACTACTCTATGCTGAAATGGCACCTGGAACGTCGTAAATGCTCGGTATATCTCTTCGTTGAGATGTGAGTTACATACCATATAGTTACCCATTTAAAGTATACACTTCAGTAGTGTTAGGGTATTCACAGAGTTGTACAACCGTCATCACAGTCCATTCTAGAACATTTTCATCACCCCCAGAATAAACCCCATATCCGTTAGCTCCAGTCACCCCTTCCTCTCCAGGCTTAGACAGTCACCAACCTAATTTAGGTCTCCACAGATTTGCCTGTTCTGAACACTTCCTAAGGATGAACTCACAGAATGTGTGGTATTTGTTGCCTAACTTCTTTTACTTCGCATGTTTTCCAGGTTCATCCATGATATATGTAGCCTGTATCAGGGCATTGCTTATTAAGCCTGAATTATATCCTATTATATGAATGTACCACATTTTACTTACACATTCATCAGTTAGTGGGCATTTGGGTTGCTTCTATTTTTTGATTACTATGAAAAATACTGCTGTGAACATTAGGGTTATTTGTGTGAGTTTTTTTGCATAGACATGTTTATTTCTCTTTGGTACATAGGCAAGAGTGAGGTGGTTGTTGTTGTTGTTTTTAATAGGCTGCATGGTAGCTCTTTGTTTGATCCTTTGAGGACCTACCAGACGATCAATATGTATTTTTAAAATAAAGAAATGTATTCTTACATGTACGTTGCATATCAGTGGGGGGAGCAATGGAGTTTTCAGTGAATGGTGATTGTACAACTGACCAACCTTTTGGGCAGAATGACAGTTAGCACTTTCCTTCATAGCTTCAAGGCAAACAGAAAGAGTTCCAAGTGACTTAGAATGTTAAGTAAGCTTCAGATGATGTAAATACACTGGTATATCATTAAAGATGGGAAAGTACAGCTGAACAAGACAAATTAGTAAGGAGCCATATTATAATCCCCATGTTATAAACGAAGAAACAGAAATTGGATTTTATCATAAGCATCAGGAGTCATTGAAGGATTTTAAGTCGGTCTTTGGTCAGAATTACACATTCAAAAGCTCACACTGGGCACAGAAAGAACAGTGACTTAGAAGGGGAAGAGACTGTTGTTCCTGAGGCCATATGTTACAATGGCGGTCCAGAAGACTGTGAGCTGAACAAAGTGCTGACAGCAGACATGGCCAGCAGCGGGGTGATGCCAGACGAGACAAGGAGGAAGCACTAGTAAAACAAAGTCCTGGATTGCCGATGGGCGCGGTGGCAAGATAGGCAGTAGGCGCGGGTGCCATTGCCAGAGATTAAAATTGGTTTGGGAGAAAAGATGAAGGTAACAGAAAGATGACTGCATGGTATCTCTGAAGCATTCAAGTGTCAGTAACTGGTAGGAGCTAGATAAGAACAATATTGGGTGGAGAGTTAGATTGGGGAGCCATCAATGTGTAGGGAGTTGCTGGAAGTGCACTTGTGTGAGATCACGTCAGAGGAGCTTTAGAGTAAAGGGAACTGCCTCAGTGCTGGGCAGTAGAGAAAGATGATGAAGGAGCAGAGACTGGAGAACAGCTCTGGCCATCGTGGTGCTGGGAGGCAAGAGTATAAACATGGGGACGGTCAGTAATGCTGGAGCCACCGGGACAATGTGGGAGGAGAGCTAAGAACTGAAGGTGTCCTCACCTATGGAAATGTGAAGGTCTTCTGTGACCACGAAGGTCTGACAAGCCAGAAGCCAGATTGCACTGAGTTACACAGAAAGTAGGAGGTGAAGGAGTAGAAGGAAAAGACCCTATTCTTGGAGGAATTTGCCTGTGATGGGAAGGAGGTAAGCAGAGTGCCTAGTTAGAGACATGGAGTATGGGTAGGGGTGTTTTTTCAGTGTGAATGAGATGGGAGCATGTTTTCTTGCTTCAGAAGAAAGGGAGAAGGAATTGTGAAGGATAAAACGGTGAGGAGGGATGAGGTCCCGGAAGTGGGGAGGGACAGGCTCCAGAATAGAGGGAGTAGAAGGACCTTCAAATTGGAGAAGCAAGACTCTTTGAACTTAGGTGGGAGGGAAGCAGACAAAAGTTGTTAGAGGTAGAGATCTAGAGAGAAAGTTGACACATCCACACGTACTGGTCTCTCTCCTCTCAGGAAGCCGGGGAAATGCAGTACCCCCCCCGCCCCCCGCCAAAGATGAGCAAGCTGGCACCAGGAGAACATGCGTGAGGGGAGTGAAAACATCAAAAATGCCTGTTGAGGGCAACAGGAGGGTAGATGTTAATTGTTGCCAAGCAGCTTAAAGAAACCAAAGATGAGTTTGGAAAAGATAAATGCATAGTCACAGTAATAAAGCTTTCATCAGCAATAAGTGTAAGAGGAAAAAGAAAGGACAAAAGATGTTGAATCCAGCCAGGACAGATAAGCCAGAAGGAAACGAAGGCAGAGAAGGTCATGGGGCAGGCAGAGGAACAGTTAAGGGATGGAAGGTGCTAATTAGGCTGGAGGAGATGTGGGTGTAGCCAGAAATGTGTGGCTAAAAATATGATAGAGTTTTTCAAAAAATTAAATACAGAATTACTACATAATTCAACAATTCTGCTTATGGGTATATGCCCAAAGAAGTTAAAGCAAGGACTCAAATACTTGAGTATTTGTTCATAGCAGCGTGATTCACAGTAGCCAAAAGGTAGAAGCAATCCCTGGATAAACAAAAGGTGGTATATACAGACAATGGATTATTATTCAGTGTGAGGAAGGAACTTCTGTCACACGCTACAACATGGATGAACCTTGTAGACAGTATGCTGAGTGAAATAAACCAGTCATGAAAGGGCAAGGATTGTATGATTCTATTTACATGAAGTAAATAGATTCATAGAGACAGAAAGGACAATGGCAGTCACCCGGAGCTGTGGGAAGAGGGGGCTGGGGAGTTACCAGTTGATGGGCATGGAGTTTCAGTTTGGGAAGATGGAAGATTTGTGGAGAGGAATGGTTAGGATGGTCGTACGGCAGTGTGAATGTACTTACTGCCACTGAACTGGACACAGAAAAATGGTTAAAATGGCAAATTTTGTGTTATAAAGATTTTACTGTAATAAAAAAATATATGGTAGGTAAGAGACTAAGTATCTTAGTACCGTTGGTTAGAGTAAGTATTGTGTTTAAAGGTGAGAGATATAGACAGTCATGTTTAATCAAGTGGGGATTAGACATTTAGATTTCAGTGAAATGATTTCAGATTATTACAAGGTCTGGGACAGCGGTTGTCATCTAAGGAAGGAGATAGGGTAACACCTGATCAGAAACATGTCATGCTCATTGGAGGTGGAGCATGTGGAGAATCCAGGGATGGGGATATGGTGTCATCCTTCTCGGTGGTCCTATTACTTTCCTCTCCCTCCGCCTTTTCGTCCAGAAAAGGATAAAGGATGTCAAGGCCAGAGATTAGATTCATCATCTGTATGGGAATTGATGTTGTCACAGATTGATAGCAAAACTTAGAAAGGCGAGAAAGACTAGTAGCTACGTCCTTAATAATTAATATGAGGAGACACACAGAAGATTGTTTATCTGGACTCCATGAGCCTCAGAGGTGGCATTTTTTATTAAAGATTGGGAGCAGTGGTCTTGGAATGACCTGTAGGGAAGTAAGAAGAATGACAACTATTTTCCTACACATGTGTTGAGTCTGAGAGTATTAAGAAAACAGTCTACTTGAGAAAGCCCTGAAGTGAAGTAAGACCTAAGGGAAGCCATTCTGGCCCCCCAGCCTCATGCTGAGATTATGTGGGTGTGAACTTACAAAATATAGTGATGTTGGTTAAAGTTGAGTCATTAGAGATGGGAGACTACACGTTGGCAGCATTTGAAAGCTCTGGCACATTCTAAAATGCAGCGTGGGGTTGAGAACCACTGCCTTAGGTGAGAGCTGGTATTTTGGTGAAAATGAGTGGGTAGTGGGAGCAAGGTAATTTGGTCCAAATGGGATCAGGCTACTAAAGGGCCTGTGGGAAGGGTTGTCAGAATGTGCAGCGTCAGGAGCGTGAGTCTGGAGAATGGATGGGGAAGAACCAGAGCAGCATAGCAGGGACTGAAAGGACAGGGACAGTGGGCATATGTGGCCTGGAGGGTCCAAATTAAACTGTTACTCAAAATTGCTTTCTTCCAAAGAGTAGCTCAGAGAGCGGTGACCCAACAAGACAGGGGTAGTAGTCATACATGGCCTGTGGGTCTAAGAAAAATGTTACCCAGAATTGTTTCCACCCAGAGCTGTTATCCTCTGGCACATGCCACAGAGACCTGGACATGTTGATGGAGGCATTTACAATCTGCTCATCAGTCTGACCTAGCAGTTAACAGACAGAACAAAACATGGAGTCGTTAGCGCTCTTAGCCTCTTTACGCCTCAGTGTCCCAAGCAAAAACAGACAACCAAAGAGGTCTACTTGCCAGAACTCCTCTAAGTTAAATGAGACCTTGAAAAGAGTGAATGTATGTGATAACTTTTGTAAACACTTAAAGCCTTATAAATAGTAGTTTTGTCACTGTCTTTTTCAAAGAAATGTGTTTTATTTCATTGTTTTAATTCAGCAGCCTCATGGTGGTTTTACTGTAATCCAGTGTAATTGGTGTACAGTGTGATTAGTTTCTGGTGTCCGCGTAGTGATTCAACCATTCTATACATACCCAGTGCTCATCACGATGACTGTGCTCTTTAACCCCCTCACCTATTTCACTCATCCCCCCACTTCCCCTCCAGTAACTATCAGTTGGTTCTCTGTATTGAAGAGTTTCTTTCTTTCTTTCTTTCTTTCTTTCTTTCTTTCTTTTTTTTTTTTTTTTGCTTGCTTTTTTTCCCTTTGTTCATTTGTTTTATTTCTTAAATTCCACGTAGGAGTGAAATCATATGGTATTTATCCTTCTCTGACTTTTTTCACTCAGCAATACACTGCCTACCCCTATAACTTGAAGTTTATTTTCCCCTGCCTAAGCCTAGGTTAAAGTTGATTGTGAGAATGATTCCTATGATATAAATATCTAAAAAAAAAAAAAATTCCAATGAAAAAATCTCTTGATGTATTCCTGCAACTATCTGAACACAGTGCTATCAAGAAAATATCCTGAAATTTGTGTCTAAAAATTTCAGTGTCAAAGTCTCACACAGCAGTCAGGATCCTCTTTGGTGTGAGCTACCTGCTCTCTTTCCCCTAGTAGATGAAAATGATCATTTAAAAAGGGAGATGGAAGGTTCTCTTTGATCCCCTGCACTCAACTGTGTGCCCAGTAGGTGCTTAAGCAATTCAAACTGTGGAATTTGGACACAAGATCTACATGTGTACTGTCTCCTATTCCTTGTAGCATCAGAAATTCAAGTTATTTAAAGCCTGTGGTTGTTACAAGTTGTTTCCCTTAAGTCAAAGTTAGGAAGTTAAAGCTGCATACTCCTTGCTAATAGAAGGATGCTTGTTCTAAAAGATAGCGATTTTCTCGTGTCTTTGAGAAAACTGTGTGTCAGTCCCAAGGCTTGTTGGTAGGAGATGGAGTTTATTGCTAAGATAACATTGTGGTCAGAGACAGTAGGACTATTGTGCCACCTTCTGTAGAGATAGTGACATGAATTGCATCACAGCTCTACTGTAAGAATCCTGCCGCCATTTTCTTTGCTGCAGATCCCTGGCCAACCAGTAAGTCTTGATTCCGACTGCTGCTACACCCCAGCCACCCACCCCCCACCCCTGGCCCATTCTATGTAGGGGTCTTACTGCCTTCTCTACTGAAGGCATGTTTCCATGTTAGCCCCTCACCCAGCCACCACATGGGGTTTAGTACATAGGAGGTGCTCCATAAATATTTGGTGTTGGATGACTGATTGAAGAAATTCTTTAATAAATTCCCTTCTATAGTCTTGTGTATTTTTGTAAAGTCCACTTTTGTAAAGAATGATCCTTATTCTTTAAACAGATGTTGGGGACACCTGGGTGGCTCAGTCAGTTCTGAGCATCTAACTTATAATTTCAGGTCAGGTCATGATCCTAGGGTTGTGAGATCAACACCCCTCCCCACTCCCCGAGGCCTCTGCAGGACTCTGCACTCAGCAGGGAGTTTGCTTCTCTTCCGCTGCCCTCAGCCCCTCCCCTCCCCTCCCAACCTCCCTCATGCTAGATACATGAGGCTGCCATCTCAGCCCCAGGGCAGAGAATACATCCCGTCGACCTGCCCACAGAAGAGAAGTCATCTCTTGGTAATGTTGGCCTGTGCTACAGGATGAATTGCCTGAGCAAGATACTGTGTTTGAGCCTTGCTCATGTGGGATGATGACCCCCAGAGCAAGTACATTTCTGTTCTCCTGTGGTTCTTTCTGTTGTCTAAGCCTCCCTCCCCTTGGGGGAACAGCCAATGTCTCCTAGGGCCACGTTTCTTTCTCTTGAAGTCAGATGCAATAATAAACCACATGTTGAATATTGAATTTGACAGATTTCAGAACGGTCAGTACCGTGTCTATAGGGTCAAATTGTGTTCCACAGCAAGAGCTGCATTTGGCTTCCAAGAGCCCAGAGAGAATTGGCAGGTGTTGTTGTCTTGGCTTTCATCTCTCGTTTCCTTGTCTGTCGCATGGAGTCTTTTCTCTCCTACCCTGGCAGTTGACTGCATTCAACTCTGATTCTCAAGGTTTCCATCCCTATAACCGAAGGCCTGGACTTGGTTGCCATGTTGACAGACGACGCTACCATTGCCACCTGGAATAATGAGGGGCTTCCCAGTGACAGAATGTCGACAGAAAACGCCACTATCCTGACACATTGTGAGCGCTGGCCCCTGATGATCGATCCCCAGCAGCAGGGAATTAAGTGGATCAAGAATAAGTACGGAGCAGACCTGAAGGTCACACATTTGGGCCAGAAAGGGTACGTGAAATCAGCAGGATTGGATTTTTGTTGAACGGCCATGAAATGGGTCTGATTTTTGCCAAGTCCCAGTGTTGCCTGCCCTCTCTGCTACTGTGAAAGGGGGCAGTATTGTTTATCTGCTTGCTCACGCTTCACATAAAGTATCTTTGTAGATAGGGCCTCTCTGTTAGGTGGGCATCCACTTACCTGAAGATGAAATTAAGCTGAAGGTGAGAACAAACCCTGCACCAGAGTAGAAAGATCGGTGGGTTTCCTGAGGCCAAGAATGGAACAGGATGGACCGTTTTCCCTGAGGACATTTGGCATGTGGCAACACAGCAATGGTCAGTGGGTGAGAAATCTATTCCCAAACATACACCTGGCGTGTTGTAGGATTTTAGGGTGCCTACAACCCCAACGCTGCCTGAAGAGAATTTCCTAGTCAAGTTTTGTATTATTGCCTTGGAGGACTGAATCTATTCTGAGACTTTCTGTCATTGGCGCCTCATGACATTACTGTTTGATAAATTTGTCTTGGATGAAGTTGGTCTTCAGTTAATATTGAATAATTTAGACTTACTGGTATTTGATTTGACCCTTTCATCATCTTTTCACATAGAAAACGAAATAAGGAATTTCTGCCGTTGTGCAGATAAATGTACTCCTTGCTTATCTGAAAACTTGAAGAAATTATTTTTGAGGGGGAGAGCCTATGTTTGGAGAGGGAGGATGAAATATAGTGATAATTTACCACTTGCCAAGACAGAACTTAAAGGTTTAAAAAAAAAAAAATCAATGCTTGACTAAACCACAAGGCATTTAATATATTTTGGATTTTTTTTCCCTCGAAAAAGGGACCTATTAAATGAATTTAAATTTATGGTGTTTGGGTAAGTTACATTTGTCTCAACCATGGTTATTGTCAAAAGAACTAATTTACACATGGACTTACTCATACTGTTGAATTTCACTTGGAAAATATCACTGTGTAATTCATCCTAAAATCTAATCATGAATTTCTGTGTAATCTAGTTGAATACTTTATGAAACAGTTTTCTCTAAGTTAGCCTGTCTCATTTTTAAAAATCTACATTAAATCAAATATAATTTAATATAAATAATTTTGGACATTTTTCCTGTGCTTATTTACATGCTATTATCTCAATTCTGATTGAATTTTCAGGTTTTTGAATGCCATTGAAACTGCTTTGGCCTTTGGAGATGTCATCCTAGTTGAAAATCTGGAGGAAACACTAGATCCAGTGCTTGGTCCCCTGCTTGGCAGAAACACCATTAGAAAAGGAAAGTAAGTTTTCTTGAATTTTTCACCTCTAATTTTGTGCTACATATGAATACACTTAGCAGCTTCTGTTAGCCTCAAAATCAGCACAGTCCATTGGAATCTTGTTAGTGATGTTTCTGAGTTTCCATTCTGTGGCACCTCCATTCTAAGAAGCAACCTCAACATGATCTAGATTTGAAGACGATGTCATCGGTAGATTTAGACTCAAGTTATCCAGTCCCTGATTTATAAACCAAAAAAAATGCATTGTCACAAATCTGCAAGTAGTTGCTGCTTGATCAGTTCATACCATAGAAGCTTGAGACTTTGCAAAACACCTTTAGTGTGTTTACCTAAACTGCCTGTCTTCTCTATCCTTATTTACTTAATGTTTTTCCAAAGGACACTTCTAAGTCCACTCACTGTTTTTGGTTTAACTCAGCTTCATCCAAAGTAAGGACATCCACAAAATGAGGGGTTTACTGGGCCAGTTCTCTTTTTTCTAATACACTTACAATATGTGGAAAATAAGTAATTTGAAAAAATTCATTAGTGGGCCCTTAAAATCATTCCCATTCTGGCAGAGGTGCCACCAACAACTTGAGAACATGCCCTGTGAGCTCTGTGTGATGTTCGAGATAGCTGCCATTCCCCTGGACACCTGACTGTCCAGGACATTGTCCCAGAGGCAGGGAAGCCATCTGCAAGGAGTCATCATAGCACGGTCTATAAATGTGTGAAAAGTCACATGCAGCCAGCATGTCTCTGACCGGGTCTTCGCGGGCTCATGGGAGTGGTGGCATTCCATATGCTCTCTGTGCCCCTTCATGCAGGAAACCGACACTCCCTAGACAATTCACTGGGCTTCCTTCTCTTCTTATGTGTTGTTTTTTTTTTCCTTCAGAGAGCTATGATTTCAAAATTTCTCCCCCACCCTTCTTTGACACCCAGTCTCTGCCTCAAAGTTAACAGTCTCCTTTCTATCACCAGTTTATTCCTGTCAGTTTTAAGTGAAAATAGGTCTACTTAAGGATAACTAACTTCTGTTTTTTAAATAGTCCCTAACGGATTAGTCGAGTATTTATTATACAAGTAAATCCATTTACAGTGACTGACAACTTATAATTGTTTAATAAGCCAAAATTTACCCAGCCAAGCATTTAGAAAAATTTAATAAGCTACTTGACAAGCTGCAACTCTGACATAAATATAATTGTAGCTGCGTCTGATGTGTAAAAAATACAGTGTAGAATCTTGAATGTCACTGAAGTGAAATCTTCGTTATTAAGATTTTGGCTCTATTAGTAAAGACCTAAAATTTTTTGTTTGTGAAATACACATTCTCTAGCTTTAACTCGGACCTTCTTCTTTTAAACTTGGACCTTTAATAACACAATTTAGGTATAAGAAATTTAATGATTTTCTCTCTCTCCCTCTCATTCTCCCTCTCTCTTTCTCTAATTATATTATTAAATACATTATAAATATATAATATGATTTTATTTTTTATTTCTTTTTATATATTATATATGTATTTAAATATATAAGAATATATAATAAATATACATAAAATATACATAATAAAACAAATATAAAATATGTAATACATAAAATAATATAAATTCATATTTTCTTTATATTTTATATATTATATATGTATTTTAATATATAAGTAATACATAATATAAATATAATAAATATAAATATATAATTTTATGTATTACATAAATAGTATATTACATATATAAGTAGTATATAATGAATATAAATAAAATATACAATATATTTTATATGTAAATTTTAAATTTTTATATGTATATTATATATTATACATGTATATACACAGATGTATTATATACATATAAATTTAAATTTTCCAGGGACTAAAAAATTTGAGTCACAGTTTTTCTTCAGACTGGCTATAGTTTCTTATTATTGTGAATCCCAGAAGTCTTATATTTCAGAAACAAATTATTTTATGTAGAGCATCAAGGCTTTATCACAGTCTAGAATATCTTATTCCAAATTATGTTATTTCCTGAATATGTACTCTTTATTAGGTTTTATGGAACTGATCTTATCATTCCAGCATTTTTTTAAAGACCAAGAGAATTTAGAATGATACATAAGAATATAACAAATGGTGTTTACCACATGTAGTTATTACGTTAATAATCCTAGTTCCTAAACCCTCACATGTGGGGACGATGACTTACTTGAGTGTAAATTCTTATCTGTATCTCCAGTTTTTCCCCCTTCCCTCTCTCCTTGCAGATTTTTTAGTATCTTTTTCCAGAGAATCTGAGTGCTGGTGGACTCCTTACATACTGTATCAGTCACTAATAAAACTTCTCTGAGCACTGTTGACCAGGCACTGTACTGGGGCCTGCAGATCCAAAGTATGATAGGGGAGAGAGCCATCTTTTAAGGAAGCTCCATTTCCATAGGAAACAGAAGAAATACCGTGCTGTTGGTGTGACGATAGAAGTATTCATGGCAGGGGTTCATCATTGCCAGAGTGGAGACTTGGAATGACTTTGTGGAAAAAATGACATGAGATTACATTGACATTTAATATGAGTCTAGGAAGATGAGTGGGCCTTTGTCAGACAGACAAGTGGGAGAGGGGAATTTTGGAATGAGAGAACTAAAACCAAGTAGCGGAACACAGAACAGCCTCACAGCTTTGGGCAGGACTGCAAATGGGATCCACATCAGTGGAGAGTCTTGGGTCGGAAGGCATAAAGGGGTGAAGGGAAGCCTGAGAGATGGGCAGGACCTCCAGAGTGTGAAGGTCCTGGGTACCCACAGATCACTTCTAAATTGGCCCTTTTTCTATAGGTTGATAATTTTTTTTCTTTTCCCCAAACACACTAAAGGGGCCCATTCTTCTCAGTAACATTAGCTGACAAGAGCAGTGGTCCTTATCCAAAGGACCTTCTCTGAGCACTGTTGACCAGGCACTGTACTGGGGCCTGCAGATCCAAAGTATGAAGTCTCCATACTTTCTGGAGTATGGAGTCTCCATATTTTCACTTGAGAATCATGAGAAGGTCAGTGGGGAAGCTAGTGAAGACTCATAAGCATGCTGGGAGGAATATAGTCAGATTTATTTCTGAAAGGGCATGCTGCTGGCATCATATTTTTTTTTAAAGTTTCTATTTATTTATTTGACAGCAAGAGAGGGAGAACAGCAAGGGGAGTGGGAGAGGGAGAAGCAGGCTCCCCACTGAGCAAGGAACGGGCTGCAGGGCTCGATCCCAGGACTCTTGGATCATGACCTGAGCTGAAGGCAGAGGCTTAACACAGCTATCCAGGCACCCCAGTGTTGTAAAGTATTGATTGAAGGGAAATGGACCAGAACCCATAGGGCCAGGATCTAATTAGCAAACAATGGCAGTCATCCCGTGGAGGCATGATACGACCCTAAATAAGGCAGTGATACTAGAAAAGCAGGAGAGGACAAATGAAAGAATTCTCAAGGAGTTAATTTCTTTTTTCTTTTTTAAGATTCTATTTATTTCCTTGCCAGAAAGAGAGCAAGAGCAAGAGAGCGCACAATCAGGGGGAGTGGCAGGCAAAAGGAGAAGCGGACTCCCCACTGATCAGGGATCCCAGCGCAGACCTTGATCCTAGGACCCTGGGATCATGACCTGAGCTGAAGTCAGATGCTTAACGACTGAGCCACCCAGGCATCCCTCAAGGAGTTAATTTTATCAGTTTGTGGTTTTTAATGGGATTTTGTTGGTAGGGAAAAAACGGAAGGTTCAAGTGTGATTTCCAGTCTTCTGCCAGGTTAAATGATGGTGTGACTTATGGGGAGTTGTGGTACAGCAATAGGAGTAAGTGTAGGGAAAGAGGTAATGGTTTCTTTTATTAGACTTTCAAAGATGAAGGTCCTACTTTAAGATTCTCAGAAAGGAAGTCTAAGAAGCCAGTGGGCATGTGAGTATGGAGCTTGATAACGAGATCTTGGGGGAATATGTACATGGAGAGGTAGTTAAACCAGCGTAGTAGATGTGATTTTTTTTTTTGAAGATGTATTTATTTTTGAGAGAGCGCACACGTGTATGTGAGCAGGGGGAGGGGCAGAGGGAAAGAATCTTGAAGCCGACTCCACACTGAGAGAGGAGGTTGATACGGGCTTGATCCCAAGACCTATGAAATCATGACCTGAGCTGAAACCAAGAGTCAGACACTTAACCCTGAGCCACCCAGGAGCCCCTGTAGGTGTGATTTATTTGAGCGCATCTTTTCCAGTCAGAAGATCAGAGGTCACAATCACTTCACAGATGAGAAAAGCTAAATGTTGTCTTGAATGTCCTATGATCATATAAAGTTTAATACATAGGTGGAAACATAGTTTCTTAAGTTTTTCCAAATAAATAGGCACTACCTTCTTTCAGTAGAATTCCTGTGAGTGCCACTTGGACATCATACCTCTCCCTACTCTTTTTTTTCCCCTAAACCTTGTTTATTTTCTCATCAGTGTTTTGGAATTCATGTTTCTTTCTTTCTTTCTTTCTTTTTATCTACATCTTACAGTATAGTTCAGACCTTTCATTTCTTTACGCTGAATGAAGTAACGTCTTTACATTCTCACTCTGCTCATTCCTCTCCAACCCAGAGAGGGGTTAAAATAATCTTTCCCTAATATTGTTTCCATTGCTGGTCTGTTGAAGAATCTATTAAGAATTCTCTGTTGCCTATTACATTAAATTGAAATGAAGCTCTTCTCTGAGGCCTTGAAATGCTTTACCTGTTTGATACTTCTTATTCCCTTCATTCACACAGATTAATTGCCCCCTCCTATGATATGCTATTTTACTTACCTTGTCTTTCTACAGATCCCAAATTCACTTAATTCAGAGTTCAACTGCTATTTAATTAATTAAATGGGAATTTTACGTTTCCACTTTCATTGCTTCCCACTCACAGTCCGTTCTGTACTGGGCCACTGTGACATCCTGCCTTTATCTGTCCCTCTTAGGATTTTTTTTTCCAGTGCTGTATCTGTATTAAATTGCAAGTTCTCCATGGATAAGAAACATCTATGTCTTTAGAAAGATGGTTAACCAAAGTAAAAATAATCAAAACATAGACTTATTTCGGGCATTATGGCAGATTAGATGTGTGAGTGCTGAAAAACAACAAAATATGGTAAAATAGTCACACCTTCTGGCACTTGGTTGACAAAGTGCAACCAAAAAGTGGGAATTGGATAGACAAGGAACACCAAAGCTGATTTTCTTCTTGAGGTTTCTGCTAAAACCTGATGACCGTGGATTTCTGTTGTGATGGACGCCTAGAGCCTGGACCAAGTCCGTTGAAGGTGTGAAGTCTGACTAGAGATTGCTGTGCCTCAAGGGGGCCATCCCTTCAATTTAAGGGTAAATTTGTCAAAAACTAAACAAAACCCAGCCCTGCAGTAAGGAGTGCTTTTCTCTCTGTACCTTGGCACTGAGTGGAAGTGGGAAAATGTCCCCTGAGAATTCCTAATCAGAAACAGTCTCTCTCAAAAATGTTTAAGACAGATTTTTACTTAGATGACCTAAAAACCTCAAGCCAATAACTTATTTTTAAGCAGGACTGGATTGGTCCCACCCCAGTGTACTTGACAGACACAAACAAAAGTCCTATCTGTGATTATGTACATAAACCCAGATTTCAGAGGATTGTACAGGTTATAATTCCAAGGTATATGAGTTCATGGGCAAAAAATCACAGAGCACAGGAAATAAGGCATCATGAGTGAGTGCCAATAGTAACATCAGATAACAGAATCCTTATCTCATTGCTGCTTTGTTTCATATTTCCTTGATTGTTAATAAGGATATGTTTATTAGTCTTCTAAGATTGTTTATTGGTAACTTTTGCTAATGATTTCCATGATATTTATCATCAATTTCTTTCATTCCTCATTTTTTTTTTTTTTTTGCTTCCACTCATTGTTCTCTTTCCAACATGATGTTGAATTTATTCTTTTTAACATATATTTTCTCATCTTTTCCATAGGACTTGGCATGGGAGGGAAAGTAAATACAATGATCAGTCCATGATCTGGAACTAGCTGCGTGAGCATTTGTTTTCAAGGGAGACTTCAAGCTCTGGGTTGGGGCTTACGCGCTAGCACGTGGTTGTTAGAAGTTAGCACTGGAGTAGAAGAAGGAAGATGAAATTCGGTTCAAGTCTTGGCTCACTGCCCTCTAGTTCGGTGAATTGGATTAAGTCGTGTAGGCCATTTTTTTCTGTTTATGTTTTCTTACCTGGTGATGAAAAAAACAATACAACATAGCAAAAATAGGTAGTCTTTTATTTTATTTACTTCAAATCTTGAACCAGTGAGAAGGACAGTATGTGGGTGATTGGGAGCTTGAATCAGAGGCTAAGCCAGAGATCCTGAAGTAAAACATTGTTTTTTTGGATGGGGGATGTGTAAACAGGGAATCAGTCCTAGCCGTTGATGTTTTAAGTTGACTTCTAAAAACGGGAGAGAGTTTTGGTTATTTAAATTGTACTATGTAGTGCTGGTACATATAAAATACATAATACACAAAAGAACGTATATATTCTAATATTAGAATATTCTAATTAGAATTAGAATTAGAATATTCTAATATTAGAATATATATTCTAATATATAAATAGAATATATATAATATATATAACATATATATATTATTCTACTAATATTAGAATAATATATATTTATATAATATATATTATATATATTCTAATATTCTAATATATTCTAATATATATATTCTATAATATATATATTATTCTAATATTAGAATATAATAATATATTCTATTATATATATTAGAATAATATTAGAATAATATATATTAGAATATATATAATATATATATTATATATATTCTATTATATATATTAGAATATATATATTCTAATATTAGAATATATATATTCTAATTTAATAATGAATTAGATATATATCTTCCATTCAAACTGTGAGCAGAAACAAGACCAATATTCTTTAAGCTGCATTTGTGCTCCTCTCGTTCCCCATTGGGTCTCCTCTCCCAAAGGTAGTATCCTAAACTTTGTTCTCATTTCGAAATTTTATTTAAAGTACATTGATTTATTTTTGTTTGAGTTGGGGCTTTACAAAGGTGTCCTCATTATGTATATAAAGGGACTCGAATTTTCTACTGTTCCATATCTAAGATTTCCCTGAATTCTTGTTTTTAGCTCCAGTTGTTTGGTTTTCATCATCATCATTATCAGAGCTGTAACTGTTCCTCAATGTATCTGATACTGTTATTGAAGGACATTTCGGTTATTACAGGCCATGGTGCTGTGCATATGAATACGCTGAATGTTTGCATATTTGTACATGCATCTCCTGGTGCACATGGCAAGGGGGTCCTCAAGGTTTATATTCTGGAGAAGAAGAGTTGGGCTGTAGAGTGCGTGCACAAATCAGCTTTAAAACCTAATGCCAGATTGTTTTCCAAAGTGTTGGTGCAAACTCACATGCTCACCACTAGTGTAGAAGATCTAGGGAGGGTTTCAGAGAACTAAGGTAGTGACTCACGCCCTTCTGCTGTTTTCTGGAATACAGACAAGCTGTGTTTTCAGTCCTATTAACCACCTCTTCCTAGGAGGGACTATTCTACATCCTTTTTTTCTTTCTTTCTTTCTTTTTTTTTTTTTTTGCCACCTCTTATTTTTGATTGGAAAAAGTTGAGGACGCTCCATGTTTTGATATTAGTTTTGTTTACAAGAGCTTTAAAAGTACTTTGGAATAATGTTTGATATTTTAATGATAGTATTTCCACCTGATAAAATGTCTGTTTAACAAAGCAAATGCTTCCCTGCGACTTCATGTAACTCTAAAAAAAAAAAAAAATTTTTTTTTAAAAATTCACACACACACTAGGAGGGGATATGCAAAATTTAACTGGTCAATGTAAGAATTATTTTCCTTTCTTTGGGTGAAGTAAATAAGGAGGAGAAAACAATGGAAGAGAAAAATGATGGGAAAAAGGTCAGTTGGGCTTTTATAATAGAGATACCTTTTTGTAGTATCAGAACAGGAACAGAAAAACTTTGACTTTGCCTTGATCACATCCCAAACTGACCTACGTGGTTGTAAATTTTCTAACAGACATCCCATTCTCATGTCCAGCAATGAACATTTTACTTAATTTTTTTTTCCTGCTCCCTTCCGTCTTTACATGTCTATGTTGTTCTCTCTCTACCTTTGTGGCTGCAGATGTTTCCCTTCGCATTGTAAAGGAGAGGTAGCATTGAAACCCAGGAAAGGGGGTGGGGGGACACAACCCACAAGGATTGCAGCGACCCTGTGTTCACCCAGCATGTCCTCACTGCCTCTCAGTCCTCCCACACAGGTGGGATATCATTTGCATTTTTTTTGCAAGTCACATCCTTCACAGAGTTTTCTGTTAATAGTGCTTTTGTTTATTTTAGTTCTGTTTGTGTTCGGGGCCTTTTTAAAACCAATATTAGTTGATTCTTCCTAATAATAAATGTCTGAGAAGATGCTTGTGATAGATACAGCAGAGTCCAAAAGTTGAAGTTCATTAATAATTGGAATGTTGCGGAGTATGAAGTAATGAATACTAATTACTCCTTTCATGTCTGACAGGTCCCTGTGGACCAATACATCAGCCCAGACTTTAATTTGGTTCTAGTAATGGTTTCATCAATAGCACATTAAATCTGCGTTTGAGAAGATATACAGTTGAACCTGACCCACATAGTAGATACCACTGTCATAAAATGGCCACAGGCTGACAACAGCTGGGTAATTACAAATAATTAAATTCACCAAACTCCAGACAATCCCAATTTTAACTAAAATACATCTTATCATATCAATCGACAGAAAACATATCGGAGAAGATTTATCAACGTGTACTTTTTGCAAAGCAAATTTACTGGCTTACATGTTAGGAAAGCTGCTGATCTGTGAAGCATCTTCATAAAATTGTATCTCTTCAATCTTTCAAATCCCCCCCAAATATTATTGAAGTCGTTTTTTAACTTTAATCTTAGCTGGAGCAACCTTACTGTGAGATGTATTTCAGATGGTTTCTGAGCATATAAATATTTTTTAAAAAACACTTTATACTTTTCTTATATTTTTCATGTAATTGTCCTTTTAATGAATCCTTAAGTAGCATGTCATATAAAGAAACTTACAACTAACAAATATTAACTATATGATTATAAATTTATTTTATAGAACTATTATAATGAAAGATACTTTACAGATATTTATCATGACTGTGTTTCCTAAAAGTGCTATTAAGATTAATTGGGAGACTTGCTTACAGTTAGCAAGGTTTCAGTTTATTCGGTAATATTATTCAGTAAAATTATCAACCCATGGGGTTGATGCTACATGATTGTACAACAGTTGATATTAGATCCGTTTAAATAGATGAGGGCTTGGGTTGGACTTAAGATAGAGAAACATGTTAAATTAAATCCCACACTGTGGCAAAATGTGCTCTCTTGAACTAGGAGCTTCTTTTTAAATAAACTCAGGAGGTATATAGTCTTATCGTTATAATATTTGTGGATAGGAATTGCTTAATTTTCAAGTTAATTCATGCCCTGATATAGTTGAATTCAGCATTCTAGTCCCTCCTAATTTCTAAATGCAACATAAGGTTTAATTACAGGAAAGACCTTTCTGTTAAATTCGGTCAAGCTGTTGTTGTTGTTTTTAAGAATAACATTCAGGGGTACCTGGGTGGCTCAGTGGGTTAAGCATCTGCCTTTGGCCTGGTCATGATCTCAGGGTCCTGGGATCGAGCCCCACATCTGCCTCCCTGCTTGGTGGGGACTCTGCTCGCCCTCTCCCACTCATGCTTGCAATCTCTCGCTCTCTCTTTCAAATAAATCAAAATAATTAAAAACAAAACATTCACGTCTATAGATAATCCACACACACTCATAGTCATCTTGGGTAGTAGTTTGACTTGATGTGAAGGCAAATTCCAAATAGGTCACAGATAAAGAATCTTTACTTTCTTAAAAAAAGCAAATTTCTGGGATGCCTGCGTGACTCCGTCGTTTAAGCTGCTGCCTTCAGCTCAGGTCATGATCCCAGGGTCCTGGGATTGAGTCCTGCATTGGGCTCCTTACTCAGAAAGGAGCCTGCTTTTCTCTCCGCCTCTGCCTGTGCACTCTCTCTCTCCCTGACAAATAAATAAATAAATAAATAAAATCTTTAGAAAAAAGCAAATTTCCTTAAAAAAAAAAAAAACAAACAGAACCAGAATTTCTTTATCATGATACATTATAATATTTAAATATGGCTATATTGAAATATGAAAGAGATACACATATACATATGTCATCATATTGAACATAATATGTGTAAAAGGTGTACATATTCTGTTTCCCAGAAGGGAAATAATCTGCTCCGATTTTCTTTTTTAGCTTCCTTATTTCTTTCTGCATGAGGGTACCTGGAGTCCCTGCACAAGCAGTCTTTTTTTTTTTTTTTTAAATTGAAGTTTGCTTTTATCTGAGAAGGACATGTTGGTTATATTAACTATATGAAGCAGCAAGACAATTAACTCATTTCTATTCAGCACTTCTTTCCTCCTTTACCTGGGCCGTCTTGCCAGCTGTGCGGCTTTCAGCCCAAACCTTTCCCCAGGAGCAGGAGTTTGACCAACTCCATGGGGGCCCCCCCAATGGGGTTGCTAAGTAACACAGCCGCATGGCGAGGGCCACCTGCCACTGTGCTCCAGGCTGGAGCCATCGGGGCTCCCAAGCCTCATTGAGAAGCATTTAATTTGAAGCAGCAGGACATGTAGTAAAGCTTTTAGATGTCCATTGAAAAGTTTGGGTTTTTTTCCTTTTCTTTTCCTAAGTGTGTTTTTTCTGCAACGACTATATTATTTTCTTATCTCAAAACCCACCCGCCATCTCTCTACCTTGACAAGCAGGACCTGGTGAGAGGCCTGGAGAATTCCTCCAGTCCAGGGAACTTGTGAGCTCTCTGAATTGCCCATCATAGAGGGAGGCCCCTCAGGGTGCGAATACAGTGTCGCAGGAAATTTCTCTCTCCACGGCACCGTGAGAAAGGTTTTGCAAATCTTTCTTAAAACAGTCCTCCTGCAGCTGGGTCCTTTTTCTAAATTGAATATGCTGCTTTTCCAAGTTCTGTTTTAGATGGCCATAAAAAATAATGATGGTGTTTGTTCATGTACTCAGAATATCTAATCACTAGAGAAAAGTCGTTTCGGTTTTTATGATCCAGGACTGATGGCATTTTCAGCAGCAGCTACACTAAATCTTGAGAACAGTTCCAACAAAAGGAGAAGATACTTCCTCCGTTTCCGGATAGATATCTTGAATATAAGATCTCCACCTTGAGAGTCTCATCATGATTATGTTGAGATAATGGTGCCTCAACTCACAGAGATTCTGGTTTTCAGAATCATTTCAGAATCTCACAGTCACATTTCTGGGAGAAATGTTTCCCCACGTCTGTCACAGATGTGCTGTGACTATTAAGCCATAAATTCATTTCACGTGTATTTATATTGGTCCTCTACAGTAGAAATGACCTATGACTTGAAGACATTAGGAATCTTTTCATCCCAAAGCCCCTTTTGGCTGGATTTTGAATAATCTCTGAAAGAACTTTGAAGTTCCCAATGTACCTGATTTTTATGTAAACCTGACCTATGAAAAAAATTGAATTAATAGTTACTTTGTAGTTGATAGTCTTTTATACAATAATTTATGTAGCTGACTAGTGAGCATTTGGCATATTTAAAAGACTACTTTTTTCCCTTAAAGCCAGAAGATAGAAAATTTTTCTGTATGTTGAGTGATTTATTTTTAAATTTTATAAATTAATTCATTTGATGAATTCAGCTACCAGAAATTCAGCTCTTTGGTTAGACCTGGACACCTCAACAATCAGTGCTATTCTCCTTCATAAGCAAGGACAGAATGTCAAAGCAAAGATCAGCAGGGGATGTTCTCTGGGCTTCATCTCTATCTTCTTTTCTCTGGTGGCCACAGATTGTACTGAGTCGGTCATAAGCTCTCAGTAGCCTCTTGTGATCGACGGTCAGGTCGACGGCGGCTGGGGTCACCAGCTGTCCCCCTCATACAGAGCAAATTAACTTGCAGTATGGTGCAGTGAAATGAACTTTATACTAGGAGTCTAGAGACCCAGGTTCTAGTCCCAGTTCTGCCACTAAGCTCTGTGACCTTGGGCAAGTCATAAACTCTTTGGGTCCATAAAAGGGAATCAGTTGAATGATCTCTAGGGGAACTTCCTGCTCTAAAAGTACAAGTCTACCAGGTGAAACAATGTTTTTGATTCACCCTCTGTTTGATTCACCCTCTGTCCGATCCGGTAAAACCATACTGTTTGTACTGGGGAAAATAATTTTATATCTGATCTGAAGTTGTATAATTGGTCTCTAACCTCCACACCAGGCATTCTGAGAAAAAGGGGCAGGAATTGGTCACTCCTTTGGAGAGATGGAAAAAACCCATATGGGAGCAACCCCATCCAGCTTCAGAGATTCCTGGCCCACATGATTCTCCGTGGGATCCAGTATCAGGGTCAAGTCCTGCTTGGTGGGGGCATGGGGCTGGAAAATGTGTTGTGAATGACTACTTTAAGATAATAGCCATACTTGCAAGTGTTATGTTGTTCTTCACACCTGTTGTAGCTTCTCTTTGGAGTTCAAGTTCAAGAGCTGTTGCTGGTTACTGTATTCTAGAAGTCATAACCTCTGGGCTCCTGTCTTTCACAGAAACAACAAAGTGATTGTTTGCTTTTCCACCCCTCTGGTTAGCTTGGTTGTTTTTTGGATCCTTCAAATCATAAGAGAGCACTAGCTGTGTGTTTTATTTTCCCAGATAGGAGATTAACCAAAAATTAACCTAGCAGCAATGATAAAACCCACTGAGTCATTATGCAGTTTTTGCCTTTCATAGATCATAAACACCCCAACTGAGGATAATTTACTTTCACTGGGAAATTTGAACCTATGAAATAATGAAATAATGTTTCCAAGCCAAATGTAAAACCCAGTTTTATAGGTAGACATCCTTCTATTTTCCTCTAACTGTCTCTTCGGTGAGAAAATCTGACCTGTTCCTCAAGCCAACCGATTCTCCATTCTCAAACTGGGGTATGTGAACACTCCAGGGTACGTGTAGGTGTAGAAAAGGGGGGTGTGCAAGGGAAATTGGGAGCCACAGAGTCATCTCCTTTTCTGGAGCATCATACTAACTCAGGTATCTGCAGAGTATTTACCCAGTTGAACACGTTTGCCACCTACACCCAGAAGCAAAGTTGTTCAAATCTCGTGCTTCATATTGGCCAGTCTCACACTTTTTCTTTTTCTTGAAAGCCCAGGGAGGGGAGCAATGTTAGGTGTAGTAGCTGATTGGAAAAATTATAACTTGATGGTACTAGGAAATGGAGTGTGATTAGCTGCTGTTTACTTACAAGGAGATGACATTCATACCAGTAACCATGGGGTCTTCTGGAGTGGAGACAGGCAAACAAACTGTCTCGATACAACCCGTGAGCTGAAAGTGGTTTCTGAAGGGTTGTCAACAAAGAAGAATATTTGGTAAAGATGTATGCAGCCCACAAAATCTGAAGTATGGGTTCTCTGGCCCCTTATGGAAATAGTTCTCCAACCCCTCTCTAGAGAGATTTCTCCCTGAGGCCTGAACAGCTAGGACTTCCAGAAATAAGGTAGTCATCTTGTGGGGCTTCTTCTAATTCTTATGTGTACACACACACACACACACACACACACCTTCACATGCAAACATCGAAATTAAACTTCTTACCTCAGTTCCTCAGCCTGCCACACGGACCTGGCCCAGTGGATAACAATGAGGAAAACTCATTGGTTCATTCGGTATTCTTCATTAAAGTGCACATTTTTAAGTGGTAAAATATTTACATTTTCTTATCATCTGGGGATATAGGTTAGTGATTAAAACAGAAAGTTTATGAGGTGTGAACTCAAATCCAGTAAAAATTCATAAGCGAATTAGGGAATATTGAATCTGAGGTCATGAAAGGTGGTGATAGATAGCATATCCGAGATACTGCCCTGAGGAGGAAAGAATTCAAACCAAGATGGAGCAGTAAATCACAAGATCACAAGACGTACCAGAGGTTTTATTTTAAGTTTGGATTTTATCACTGCGGTGGTAGAAATGAGTATCAGTTTTGGTATCACTTATGTTTGGGAGCCCCAAGCACAGTAATGAAACCTTCACTCCTGACAGTTCCTTTAGAAGCCAGTCAGTGAATAGTGCTAGCAAAGAAAGATCTTTCTCAAAGTTACCTTTGAGATTAACTTTGGAAACCCTTGGAAGAGAAGCTCAAGCAATGGGAGAAATTTTGATCACGCTTCAAGTGAAGGTGTGATCAAATATGTCTTCATCAAAAAGAATTGGGCTAACCAACAGAGACATGACATAGGATGGTCTTATGTGACGAGATTATCTTTCTTTGGGGTATATACCCAGGAGCCGAATATTTGGATTAAATGGTAGCTGTGTGTATAAGATTTTGAGAAACTCAAGTTGCCTTCTAAAGTGGTTGTACCATTTTCCATGCCCACCAGCAATGTATAGGGGTTATGATCTCTCTCTCTCTCTCCTTGTCAGCCCTTGTTACTACTGTCTTTGGGGGTTGGTTTTGTTGTCATCTAGTGAGTGTGACGTGGCACCTTTTATTTGCATTTCCCTGATGACTTGTACTGTTAAACATCTTTTCAGATGCTTATTGGCCATTTGTATATATTCTTTGGAGAGATGTCGTTTCACATTCTTCACCTCTCTTTGATCTTGATATGACTGTCATGTTATATCAGGATATGTCAGAGGCATATCTTTGATCTTGATAGGACCGTCATGTTGTAGGCAATTAATGTGTTTTCATTTCTTGAACAGACTAAACAGAAGAATGGCTACATCAGTATGTAAGATCTTATGGTCATAATGCCTGTTAGGAGGGAGTTAAGTAATAATGTTTGTGAGAGCAGAGACTGCCTATTAGATGCCCCGTGCCTACAGGACTCTCCGACAGCCTGGCGTGGTGTAGGTGTTCAATCACTGCCTTTTGAGTGAATGAATGTATGGTTGTAACATGTTTTTCTATGAAAACAAAGAACTGAAGAAATTATCACTAAGGTATATGATGATTTTAAGGAGCATAATATCATCTGGAAGGTATTTGCAAACCTGTAAACAGATGGTATTATTTCCATGACCTGTGAAACAAGGGCTTAGGGCCACTGTGCTCTTTGGATACACTAATAGCTGCTCTCTGTTTCATTTATAACATTTGGCCTGTGGTTCATTCATCTCTCTTTCCCCCCCCCCTCAGTGTTTCCCTTTAACGATGATGTGAATACTCATTTTATTTTATTATTTTATTTTTTTTTAAGACTTTATTTATTTACTTGAGAGAGAGCACAAGCAAAGGGAGGGGCAGAGGGCAGGGAGAAGTAGACTTCCCACTGTGCAGGGAGCCTGATGCGGGGCTCCATCCCAGGACCCCAGGGTCATGACCTGAGCTGAAGGCAGATGCTTAACTGATTGAGCCACTGAGTTGCCCCTATTTTTTTTTTTTAAGATTTTACTTATTTATTTGACAGACAGAGATCACAAGTAGGCAGAGAGGCAGGCAGAGAGAGAGGAGGAAGCAGGCTCCCTGCTGAGCAGAGAGCCCAATGCGGGTCTTGATCCCAGGACCCTGAGATCATGACCTGAGCCGAAGGCAGAGGCTTTAACCCACTGAGCCACCCAGGGGTCCCTATTTTTCATTTTTTTTAAAAGGGAAGCATATTATACAAATACTATACCAGTTTAGAAGAAAGTTGCTACCTGAATTGCTCTTCATCCTTCTAGGAAAAAAATATTAAAGTGTAGAAACACAGTAAAAACAACCCAAAACTAGATCACATGAATGGATTGACCATTCAACTTAATAAAGAATGCTTCCAATGGTTTGTTTAGCAGATCTTTTTCAAGCTTAGAATCCTGTAAAAGTTTTTGCTGAAAATATAAGATCATTACAATGCAAACAAAATTTGAGAGCTGGATGAAGAGGTAATGAGTCTTATCTGTCTTTTAAGATTCTTAGCTATAGTGACTAAAGCTTTAGTGATTAAGAGGGATTCTGAGCTAAAAGCTTTAGTGATTTAAGAAAACTGACTTTTTAAATAATCATTACACACTACCATTGTTTTACAGAATTCTTCCTTGTCAGATAAAATGGCCAGTGGTTCAGAAGGCCTTTCTTCACTAAGAGGCCCAAGAGACTAACCTCAGAGTAAGATGAAATTACGAAACATCCACGAGCAGCGTCCTAAAATATTGCCACATCACAAATTTGGGGCATCTCTCCTCAAGTTTAAAAAAAGTTGTTGCAAGTATTGTGGCATTTTAATAAAAAGGAATGTTGCCTGAATGCTAAACTTGTTTTTCAATGTCCTTTTGAATTCATCCAGTTTTACAAAATTGATAAATTTTGTAAAATAACATTTTGTCTGTAAGTCAGTGAGTTAAGTAGTATTTTTAAAAAATACTGTATTTATATAAAAATAATCTGGCCTTTGGATAACTTTCTGTCACATTAGAATTCCTCTACAATTAAAATACTGTATACACTGACTACGAAAGAATGCAGAATTTGTGTATTTAATATAAAATAGGAGACTGAGAAGACACTCTGTTTCAGGCTCACTTGTAGGCTTCTTACATGTAATTTTCCTCCTACGCAGTTCAGACCTCTTTGGTGGAAGAGTCTGAAAAATGTCAGTATTTGTCATTTGTTTGTTGCATGAATTTTAAAACCCTTCTACGGAATCCTTGTAGCAGGTTCCTGGCAGAAAAACAAGACCTCAAAGTAGGCCGGAAATTTTAATAGAATTAACAGAGTAACTGTTGACAGAAAGAATGTTCAGAGGGAAGCTTAAAGGAGCCCAGGAGTGCAGGCAACCAGGGATTTACATCAGGAAGCCATTACCACCTCTAGGCGCGAAGGTGTTCTTTGGTCCTGTGAATGGAGCTGTGGGAAGAGGCCCATCCCAAACCCGGAATACCGTCATGGCAGGGCACAGCCTCCCCCAGACCACAGCACGGAGGCAGGGAAGATCGGCCTCGAACTCCTCCTCCTGTACTGCCATGTCTTGCTAGTGCTCCCATTGGCCAACGCCCTTCCAGAACCCAGAGCCTGGGTGATGAGGTCCTTACAAGTTAGACCTCAGTATCTGAGAAAGAAAAAAATGAGACCCTCCCCCGAGAGTGAGGCTGTGTCCTTGCAGAGCTTTGCTGGCAATTCAAGAAACCACCTCCATCTAGCTGAAGCCAAACAAAGACTGAACCCGAACGTCACAAGGCTGCAGGGTGTCATGGCAACTGTGTTTAAAAGGCAATCAGGGACCTGGAAGCCCGTAGAATCCAGAACCTGCTCCCTTTGTATGACTCTGCAACCTGAATATTGGTTGACTCTTCCCTGGGGAAACCAGGAATGTCTTTCTCTGCTCTGTGGTTCACAGAAGGAAAGGGTGACATCAGCATGAGCCTAAAGGTTCCATTTCCAATTCTCCCTTCTCTTTGTTCCAATCCCAAGTCCCAGGAGAGCTCACTCTGGGATGTTTTGAAGTACCTGCTTCTGGTCCCTATGACCGAGATAACTGGAACGTAGGATAGAAGCATGGTTGTCAAGATCCTGCCCATGTACATTCCATACAGGAGGCTGCTTAGACTTTGCTTATGAGCGGGTACCAAAAATCCTGAAATAGTAATTTAAAGTGTAGTTGTATTTCTAATATGTATATAAATTTTAAGTATATATACACTTAATACACACACACAGCTACATGCAAACACATACTCATCCTTTCAGAATAGCAGTATTTAGGGATGTCTAGGTGGCTCAGTCGATTAAGCATCTGCCTTCAGCTCAGGGTACAATTCCAGGGTCCTGGGATCGAGACCCACATCAGGCTCCCTGCTCAATGGGGAGCCTGCTTCTCCTTCTGCCTGCCACTCCCCCTGCTTGTGCTCTGTCTCTCTCTCTCTCTCTCTGACAAAAAAATAAGATCTTAAAAAAAAAAAAAAGAAATGTTTAATAGAAGCTTATTCACAGAAGTATAATAGAAGCTAATGTTTGTTGTTATACAACCTTCGTATGAAGTACTGCATTTTCTTATTATGGTGACATTACAAGACGAGTACTGTTAACAACATTTTGCATGTAAACAGTCCTATAGAAGTTTAGTGGATAATTCCTATTTCTTCTGTACTTTTAGGGAGACATGGTAGCTGAAAAATCCTGAATTACCTGGTCTTACAGCCTGGATTCGTTATCAGAATAGAGGAAATGGAATGCCCCCTACATATCAGTTATGGTTCATGGGAATCTCCTGAATGTTTGTGTTGTCCCCCTTTAGATACATCAGGATTGGAGACAAAGAATGTGAATTTAACAAGAACTTTCGCCTTATCCTTCACACAAAACTGGCAAATCCTCACTATAAGCCGGAATTGCAGGCTCAAACAACGCTCCTCAATTTCACAGTCACAGAAGATGGTCTAGAAGCCCAGCTCCTGGCAGAGGTGGTCAATATGGAAAGGCCAGATCTGGAGAAACTTAAGGTAAAAATTACAAAACCGTCCATCAACATTTAACCTGGTATCTGCTTTGCCCAAGTTAGAGTGCTTCGCCCTAGGATAGGATACTTGCCCACCTGGGGTTTACACTCTAACTGAGAAAAATGAGGATGTATGTGAACAGTTAACACTTCGAGGGCTCTCCTGTTAAAGCAGGTAGTTAGCAGCATGCCCCCAGTAGGAGATGGGCTTGCTGTAGTTTGATGCAGGTGACAAGGACAAGCAAGGATATGTAGGAGTCATGAGAAACAGAAGGAGAGAAGCAGGAACATGTCCCGATAGGTTCAGTGATGATAGTCCAAATCAGCCAGGGCAAAAGAACGAAAAAGAAGAGTAATGGAATAAAGCTGGAAAAATTGAGGAGATCATAGCTGATGATGACTAGCACTTAAAGGAAAATGTATGGCAGTGATTAAGGAAAAAAATAATAAAAATGTGTTGATTTAACACACCACTAAAAAGGCCCCCAAACAACAAATGAAGCCTGAAAATGTAGAAGGAAGTCAGTAGCCAAGGTGAATCGTTGCAGCAGAGATTGTACGTCTTGCCAAACCAAAGATACTGGCCATCTCGCTTTTATGGCAAGTGTTTGTCACTCCAGGTATAAATCAGTGCTTCTCAGATGGTGTTCCTAGAACATCAGCATCAGCTGGGAACCTTAAATGAAGAATCTCAGGCCCCAGACCAGATCCTGCTGAATGTGACCTTCTGGGGCAGGCCCAACCGTCTGTTTTAGCAGAGTCTCTGCAAGGGATTCTCACCCATTTTCAGAGTCCATTGGAGGCAGCATTCCATTGGATTTACTTCTGCACCAGTCACCAACCAGAGCAGAGACAATCCTGGGACAGAGGCTGAGAGTGAGTGGCCTCGGTCCCCTCCGGTCTCCTCGTGTGTGTGTCCCATGCGGTGACATCACAACCTGCCAGTAATGAGTGATCCAAGGCCAGGGTTTAGAGGACCACGGGCTGCTGGGTGTATCACTGCCAAGTTGGACACGGAACATGTCCATATTTGAAACACCATATGACCGTATAAGAAAATCGTCTTGTCGTGGTCGGTCATTCATGTACACATGCTTTTCTTTTTTGCAAAAGCTTAGACAGTTCAATTAATTTCTTTATTTGTTTTTATTTTTGATAGCAAAATTTTTCAAACATAGGAATGTAAAGAAAATAGTTCTAAGTTTCCATGTGATCATCATTTAGCTTCAGCCATGAGCAACATTTTGCCTCTCTCCCCCTCTTTTTTTTTTTTTTTTTTAAATCAGAAACAAGCTTTTAAAATAAATGCTAACTTACTCTGGAATAGATTTAGATTTATTTACACAAAAGTTACAAGATACTACAGGGTTCCTGTACATCACTAGCCCAACTTCAGTTTCTCCTAATGTTATCCTTCCTTTTTGCAGTACAAAATAATAAAATGTATTTAAAATACTATTCTACTTCAGTAAAACATGTCCATTAATTGTTGTTCAGTAAAGCATAGTAATCTTTCTCCCTGTTTTTTATAAGTTTGGGATATCATTCACATATCCTTTTTAATTGTATAATTCCTTGGTTTTTAGGTCATTCACAAAGTATCGATTTTACAACGCTTTCAGCACCTCAGAAAGAAAATCCATGCTTACGGCTGTTACTCCCTGGCCCATGTCCCCACTTACCTAGCTCCTAAAAACCATTAATCTCTTTCTATCCCTATAGATTTGCCTGTTCTGGACATATCATGTAAATGAAATCTTAAAACAGCTAGCCTTTGTACCTGGCTTCTCTCACTTAGCCTAATATTTTTCCTAATATGATATTTCCACATCATATGGATTTTGCATCCATATGATAGCATCTATCAATTCTTCCTTTCTTATGACTGAATGATATTCTATTATAGATACTATAGACCATATTTTATTTATGCCCTCATCAGTTGATGGACATTCGGGTGGTTCCCACTTCTTGGCTGTAATGTTCAGTGCTTCTCGGAATGTTCACTGTAAGTTGTGTGGACATAGATTTTTCATTTCTCCTCGATATGTACCTCGGAGCAGAACTTCTGGGTCATATAGTAAGTCTGTGTTTAATATTTGAGGAACAGCCAGACTGTTTTCAAAGCAACTGCACCATTTTACATTTCTACCAGCTATGTGGAAAGGATGCAGTTTCTTCACATCCTACCCTATCTTTGTCTCTCTTTTTGATAATAGTCATAGTAGTGGGTGTGAAGTGTATCTCACTGTGGTTTGGACTTTCTTTTCCCTATGGACTAATGAGGTTAAGCATCTTCTCATATATTTATTGGCCTTTTATATGTCTTCTTTAGAGGAGCATCTGTTTCAAATCCTTTGCCCATTTTAAAAATTGGGTTATTTTTATTGTTATATGATCTCTTCATATACATTGGGTATTATACTCTTACTGGGCATATAATATATAAATATTTTTTCCCATTCTGATTGTCTTCACTTTCATGATGGTGTGTTCTGAAGCACTCAAGTTTTCAATGTTGATGAAATCCAGTTTACATCTTTTTTCTTTATTGCTTGTGCTTTTGATGTTGTATCTAAGAAACCATTGCCTCACACAAGTTTACTCCTATGTTTTCTTCTAGGAGTTTTAGAGTTTTAGCTCTTACATTTAGGTCTATAATCCACTTTGTTTTTAGTGTGAGGTAGGGATCCAGCTCCATTCTTTTGCATGTGGGTACCCAGTTGTCCCGCACCATTTGTTGAAAAGACTGTCCTTTCTCCCTTGCTTTTGCTACTTGTCCAAGACGAATTGACCATATTTCTGTGGATCTATTGTCTAATGTGAAAACTATACCTTCCTTATTAGTGGTAGCTTTATAGCAAGTCTTTTTTTTTAAAAAAAGATTTTATTTATTTATTTGACACACAGAGAAATCACAAGTAGAGAGGCAGGCAGAGAGAGAGGGGGAAGCAGGCTCTCCGATGAGCAGAGAGCCCGATGCAGGGCTTGATCCCAGGACCCCGAGATCATGACCTGAGCCAAAGGCAGAGGCTTAACCCACTGAGCCACCCAGGTGCCCTATAGTAAGTCTTTAAGCTGGGTATTGTCAGTCTTTCAACTTCTTCTGTACATTGACTGTTGGCTCTTCTAGATCTTAAGCCTTTCCATGTAAACTCTAAGATCAGGTTGTCAATATTTGCAAAATAATGTGCTGGAATTTTGATTGATAGTATGTTGAATCACAGAAAGGAAGACACGATACCTTAACAATGTTGTTTTCCTATCATGAATATGGATTCTCTCTACATTTTAAAATCTTTGGTTCCTTTTATCAGAAAATGGTAGAGTTCTTCATATATATCTTCAGTATAATTTTCTTTGATTGTTACCTAAGCACTTCAGTTTTTTGGTGCTAATGTAAATGTGTTGTATTATAAACTTCAAATTTCATTTGTTCATTGTTAGTGTATAGAAAAGCAATTGTCTTTCATATATTAACCTTGTATCTTGCAGCTTTGTTATAATCTCATATTTGTTAGGAGTCCTTTTGTTGATTCTTTAGGAATTTCTACAAAGACAACCTTGTCATATGTGAACATAGATTGTTTAATTCAGCCTTCCCATTCTGTATACCTTTTCTTTATTTTTCTTGTCTTTCTGCATTTGTTAAGACTTTCAGTACAGGGCGCCTGGGTGGCTCAGTGGGTTAAGCTGCTGCCTTCAGCTCAGGTCATGATCTCAGGATCCTGGGATCGAGTCGCGCATCGGGATCTCTGCTCAGCAGGGAGCCTGCTTCCCTCTCTCTCTCTCTCTGCCTGCCTATCTGTCTACTGTGAACTCTCTCTGTCAAATAAATAAATAAAATCTTTAAAAAAAAAAAAAAGACTTTCAGTATAATGTTGAATAGAAGAGGTAAAAGGAGATATTCGTATCGTGTTTCCAGTTTTGGAAAAAAGCAAATAACTTCTCACCATTAAGTGAGGTATTAGCTAGATGTTTCATTTTTAGATGTTCTCTATCAAGTTGAAGTTCTTCTATATTTCTAGTTTGCTGAGAATTTTTATCATAAATGAATGTTAGATTTTCTCAAACGTTTTATCTTCATCTATTTTATTTATTTATTTTTTAAAATTTTATCTATTTATTTGACAGACAGAGATCACAAGTAGGCAGAGAGGTAGGCAGAGAGAGGAGGAAGCAGACTCCCCACTGAGCAGAGAGCCCAATGTGGGACTCGATTCCAGGATCCTGGGATCATGACCTGAACTGAAGGCAGAGGCTTTAATCCACTAAGCCACCCAGGTGCCCCTTCATCTATTTTATATCATATACTTTTTCTTCAGCCTTTTGATGAGATGAATTATGTTACTTCTCAATGTTGACTTGGACTTGCATACTTGGGATAAATCCTACTTAGTATGGTATATAATTCTTTTTACACATGTATTTGATTTGGTTTGCTCATATTTAGTTGAGGATTTTCATATCTATGCTCATGAAAGATATTGGTATATCATTTTGGGTTTTTTCTGTAATAGCTTTATCTGGTTTTGATATTAGACTATAATGCTGCCCTCTTAAAACAGGTAAGGAAGTAATCCCTTTGCTTCTATTTTCTGGAAGAAATTGTAGAGAATGGATAACATTACTTTACATACTTGGCAAACTCATCAGCAAAATCACCTGGACCCAGGTGCTTACTATTTTGGAAGATTATTGTCAATTCAGTTTTTTAATTAGATGCAGGCCTATTCAGATTATATGGTTTCCATTGTAAGAGTTTTTGGTAGATGTGTCTTTCAAGGAATTGGCCTACTGCATCTAAATTACCAAATTTATGGGCATACCATTGTTCATTATAGTCTTTTATTGTCCTGTAACCTATAGAATCAATAGTGATGGTCCTTCCTTAATTACTAACATTATAATCTGTGCTTTCTCCTTTTTTTTTCTTGATTGGCCAGGCTACAGGGTTATAAATTTTATTGACTTTTGTATAGAAACGATGTTTGGTTGATGATTTTTTTCCCCATTGGTTTCCTGTTTTATATTTTATTGATTTCTCCTCTAATTTTTATTGTTTATTTTCATTTCCTTGCTCTTTGTTTATATTGCTCTTCTTTCCGTAGTTTCTTATGGTAAAAGCTTAGGTAATTAATTTTAGAATCTTCCTCCATTTCTAATAAATGTGTTCTATGCTATAAATTTTCCTCCAAGCACTGCTTTGGCTACATCTCACACATTTCATTAAGTTGTGTTTTCATTTTTGTTTATTTCAATATATTTTTCATTTCTCTTGAAATTTCTTTTTTTCCTCTGTCTGTTACATAGAAGTATAGTGTTTAATATCCAAATATTTGGGGATTTTTTCAGCTGTCTTTCCATTACTGATTCCTTGTTTAATTTCATTGTGGTTTGAGTGCATACTTTGTATTTCTGGGGTGTTTTAAACTCTCAGATGTGTTTTCCGGCCCAGAGTTTGGTTTATCTTTTGAATGACCTATGTGAGCTTGAAAAAATTGCATACTCTCCTATTTATTGAGAAAGTATCCTATAAATGTTAATTACATCCTGTGATTTTTCCTATTTGGTTCAATTACACTGTTACTGAATCTCTGCCACTAGATATATTAGCTAGAGTTTTGAATGCTCCAGCATGTGGCTTTGTCTGCATCTAGAAATTTTATCAGTTTGTCTCATGTATTTTGACACTCTGTTGTCAGAGACATGCTCAATACGGATTCTTATGTTTTCTTAGAGAATGGACCTCTTTATCCTTATGTAATTTCCCTTTTAGCTTTTGATATTTTTCCTTGTTTTTGTGTCTGCTTTGCCTGAAATTAATATAGTGCTTCAGCTTTCTTTTGTGTAGTGTTACATGGTATATCTTTCTCCATTCCTTTGCCTTTGAGCAAAGCAGATTTCTTGTAGATAATGGACAGTTGGGTCTTGTTTTGCTTTTATGTTTTTATTTTTGTTGTTTGTTTTTGTATCCACAGTGTCAGCGTCTGTCTTTTAATTGATATACTTAGAAAATTCACAAAGTGATTATTGTTGACACAGTTGAATGAAAATCTACCATATTTGTCATTTTTTTTTATTTACTGCGCTCCTCCTTATCCTTTTTTTTTTTCTTTACTTTCTGCCTTCTCTGATTTTAATCAAGCATTTCATAGGATTCTATTACTTGTCCTATCTCAGCATGTAAGTTATACTTCTTTTTAAAAACATACAGCCCTTTCTTGGGGCACCTGGGTGCTCAATGGGTTGAGCCTCTGCCTTTGGCTCAGGTCATGATCTCAGGGTCCTGGGATGGAGCCCCGTGTTGGACTCTCTGCTCGGCAGGGAGCCTGCTTCCTTCCCTCCCTCTCTGCCTGCTTCTCTGCCTGCTTATGATCTCTCTCTCTGTCAAATAAATAAATAAAATCTTAAAAAATAAATACATAAAAAATAAAAGCATATAGTCCTTTCTTTAGCATTTAGTATATACATTTACAAGTAACCTAAGTCCACTTTCAAGTCACATTGTTAAACTTCCTACTGGGACATGTGGGTTCTCTTTTAAAAGCTTTCCTGTTTCCTCCCTCCAGTCTCTCATCACATTGTTGTCATTCATTTCATATATCATAAGTTATAATCAAATACATTGTTGTCTGTATTATTTTTAACAGTTCTGTCCTGAATAAGAAAAAAAGGGGGGCACATGGGTGGCTCAGTTGGTTAAGCCATTGCCTTTAGCTCAGGTCATGATCCCGAGTCCCGGGATTGAGTCCCACATTGAACTCCCAGCTCCACGGGGAGTCTGCTTCTCTCTCTGGCCTTCTCCCCTCTCATGCTCTCTCTCACTCTCTCTCAAATAAATAAATAAAATCTTTAAAAGAAAATAAGAAAAAAAATTTTTACCTCCATTTATTCTTTCTCTGACATTCTTCCTTTCTTTATGGAGCTCTGAGTTCTGACCTATAACATTTTTTTCTCTACGACAAAAAATTTTAACACTTCTTGTAAGACATGTCTCCTCGTGACAGATTCTTTCAGTTTTTGTGTGTCTGAAAGGTTTCTATTTTTCCTCCATTTTGGAGGAGTGATTTGGCAAGATAGAAATTTCTAGACTGATGGTTTGTTTCTTCAGTATTTTAAATATTTACTCTTTTTACTTGCATGGTTTCTCAAAAGTTCTAGGAAATTCTTGTCCTCTTTCTTCTGTGGGTGAGGTGGGTTGGTTTGTTTGTTTTCCTTGTAGCTTTTTCTAAGATTTTTCTTTATTTGATTATGGTCTGATATATTTGTTTGTTTCTTACTCTGCTTAGTATGCTGTGAGCTCCCTGGATCTATGGTTTGGTGAATGTCATTAATTTTGGAAAATTCTTTGCCATTATTACCTCCAATATTTCTTCTCCTTTTTCTCCTTCAGGATTTCCCATGATGTGCATGTTAAACTTTTTGTAATTTTCCTACATTTACTGACTGTTTTTTTCCTTTTTTTTCCATTCCTTTTCTCTTTCCTTTTCACTTTGAAAAGTTTCTTTTGACTTACCTTTGAGTTGGCTGATGATTCCCTTGATATGTCCAGCCTACTGAGGAGTCCATCAAAGACTTATGATAAATGAGTTTATTTCTAGCATTTCCTTTCTTAGAGTTTCTCTCTCTCTACTTGAAGTGTCCAAATAGCCTTGCATGTTTTCCATTTTACCCATTAGAGCCCTTAGCACATTAAGCTTAGTTATTTTTAATTCCCAGTTTGATAATTTCAAAATCTCTGCCATTTCTGACTCTTGTTCTGGGGTTTGCTTTATCTCTTCAGACTATGTTGCCTTTCAGTGTGCCTTGTACTTTTTTGTTAAAAGCTAGATGTGATGTATTAGATAATTTGAAGTGAGGTAAATAGAGCTTTAAATTTATGAGGTTAGGAGTTAGACTGCATGTCACATTTGCTGAAACTGTTAGTGTTATAGGCTTCACTTTCCCCTCAGATCCCTATTATTGTCTTGCTGTGTCCTTGGACTATTCTAGAAGCTCCTTCTTAAATGGAGTCAGTACCTTGCACTCTGTTGTAATCCAGTGTTATCATACTGGAGTCTCTTGATGTGATGTGATGGTAAGGTATTTTGGATGGGAAGTATTCTATAATCCCATCATTAAATCCAAGGGTTTTCTAATAGGCCCGAGTCACTGAAGTTTGAACTTCAGACGAGTTTATCATTTATTTGTATATTCCCTATGCAAGAAAGGACATCCAGGGGAAACAAGAGTTGTCCAATCATCCTCCTGCCTAAGGTCAGATAAGGCTCTGACAATAAAATTTCCCTTGAGGGCAGGCATTTGTTAAGAGAACAGAAGGCTCCTGCATGCTTTAAATAGTTGCTTTCCTCTGGACATATTTCTTTCTTTTCTTTTCTTTTTTTTTTTTTAAATTTATCTGTTTGACAGACAGATCACAAGTAGGCAGCGAGGCAGGCAGAGAGAGAGAGGAGGAAGCAGGTTCCCCACTGAGCAGAGAGCCCAACATGGGGCTCCATCCCAGGACCCTGGGATCATGACCTGAGCTGAAGGCAGAGGCTTTAACCCACTGAGCCACCCAGGTGCCCTGGACATATTTCAAAATGTTTTTTTCCCCACTTCCATTGCCCAAAGCAGGAGTAGATTTTTCTTTTTTCCCCTGATCTTCACTGTAATGAACCTGGTAAGTCTCCTAGAGGCAAATTCACTAAAGTATGAAGGGCTTCCCAAGACCACACCCCCCGAGGTTTTGAACCCTCAAGTTCTGCCTTCAACAATTAGCCAATGACTATAGTGAATTTGGCAGCAGCTGTGATGGTCTGTATTCAACAACTTCTCTGATTTTGAGAGTAACCGTTGGCCCTGTGACCTCAGTTCTTTGATGAATGTAAAAAGACTTGAGGATTCGCTTTCTCCCTGTTATGAGGTTGGAAATTACTTCCATCTCTTTAGATAGGAAGCAGAAACCAGAAGTTTCTTCCTATAGAGTAGATTCTTCCTGTAGGTTCCCAATGTTAAATGTTCAGGACAAATATGCATTCTCTGGACCCTGGTGTGCAAGCATTTCTTACCACATTTCCCGACTTATTTTAAAGTAACTTTTTAAAGAGGATTAGTATGTTTTTTAATTGTGAGTGCGATTTACTATATATGATTCTGTGAAATTGGTGATTAAAGGATCCGCTTTCAAACCTGAATTGAGCCACCATGTCTCACCCCTTTTCCTGGTTTGTGTTAGTTGGTTTTGACGAAGCACCAAAATGACTTTAAGATCCAGCTAAAGTACCTGGAGGACGACCTCCTTCTGCGCCTTTCTGCGGCAGAGGGGAGCTTTCTGGATGACACGGAGCTGGTGGAGAGACTAGAGATGACGAAAGCAACCGCGGCAGAGATAGAGAGCAAGGTAAGAAGACATGAAGGGCCCCCAGAGGGGCACAACGCTCCTTTTGATTCAAGTGATTGGCATAAAAATGTGATCAAGCCTGACAACTTCTCTAAGAGCGCTGACTTGTGGATTTCGGTTCACTTAATAAACCGTCCTTAAAAATGTACGAGGCTCTGTGTGGAGGAGGAGGTGGTTGGACTTGTACTTATCCTAATTCAGCATAGATCCAGTCATTCACAGGAGACTCTGTCAGGCTATTATTTTTCCTGAGTGGCCAAATCAGAAGAAAATTGGAGCCTGCTGGCTTATATGGTCTAAAATCGAAAAAGGCTCAGCGTCCAGCTCTGGCAGACTGACACCCTACAGTCCCACCACAGGCTTCCTAGTCTGTTGTGCCTTTCAGGGAAATATTAGAGCTGATGTTTTGTTTGCAGGCCTTCACTAGTGGGAGACCGAGCAAGGGACGGTCTCCTGCTGTACTCAGATGCATTATTCACCCTGGGAAACAATGACATTTCCTGAATGCCAGTAAAAACTTTCATTGAGTAGATTTCCTGCTGGACGTCCAGCCTATGTCTCAATCTGCCTTGCGCATGATGTGCACTTTGGACTCATACAACTGGCCATAAACTTTAAAAGTCTATTGTTTCAGAAGGAGAGGAACCTCATTTCCTTTCTGTAATATCCTCATTACTAAGTAATCTATTAATTACCCAGTTGAGGCTGTGTCACCACACATCCTATATTTTTGTCTTAATTTTAGCTAAGAAATGGAATCCCAAATTAGTCTTTCCTTTTAAGTAAGTGAATTCTAGGTAGCTCCTAAGATGGTAAAGATTGGGGCAATTAAGTAAATTAGGTCTTAGCTTTGACGTTAGCTTCTAATTGTCTCTTAAAATGTCTCTTCCTATCTTCTTAGTATATTGCTATGTAGGGATTTCCCCCCTGCCCTGCTCTACATTTTATTTCCATTGATACACAAGTATGAGGAATCAACTTTGTTAAAAAAAAAAAAAAAAAAAAGACGATCTTAAAAAGCTATAGGACCAACAGTAGTCCTAGATTTTAAAAAAAAGGATATTTGAGCCTTGAGTAAAAATGAGTATGTTGGTTGTAGGTGGTGCTGCTGTTATTGTTGTTTTAATTATCTCTCTGACTGTGCCCAGGGGCTAATACATAAAGATAAACTAAATGAAAAATATGGGCATATGGATCATCTGGTACAAAGTCAAACAGTCATGAGAGTCTTCATATAAAGGCTTTTTAGTAAGCCTGGCTATTGGATATATTATTGACCTTGACTGCTTTTGTATACCTTGTTGACTAATAAAGTTATGGGCATTGAATTGACCCAGCAGACTTTTAAGAGCTATCCCTGGGAGGTGATAGAGCTGGGTTATTAAACCTGAAAAAGAGAGAGGAGGCAGGGGAAGGTGACATTACTCAGAACAAATTCTATAAAACCCAAACCAACCAGGTTTGTTTAATCTGTAACCGTAAAGCAGCTAACATTATGTCCATTCTCACTGAAAACTCAGTTTATGAAAAAAAAGTCATTTAAAATATGAATCTAATAATTTTAGAAAAATTGAAGCACATAGATGCCACACATGTGATCTATTTTAATGCAAATACTTTTTCATTTCAGATACATCCCTTCCATTAGTTGGGTAGGTATAAAGAACATGAAGAGTAAGTTACTAGTTACTTACGTTGTTTGATCTCACCATAGGTGATTGAAGCTAAAGAAAATGAAAGAAAAATCAATGAGGCCCGAGAATGTTACAGACCAGTGGCGGCCAGAGCATCTCTTCTTTATTTTGTTATTAATGACCTCAGAAAAATTAACCCCATCTATCAATTCTCTTTGAAGGTAATGCTGAATAGGCTAAGAAAAATTTTTAATTTCGTGCATTCAACTTGTTTCTGGAAGTTTAGAATTTATTTTTAAGCAATCTCCGTATATCAGGACTCAGTAAGGAGTCCTGAGGATCTAGTGAGGAAAAAAAACCCTCATTTTCTCAGGAACTTTTATTTAAGGTTTTCATTAAGGCTTTAAGATAATTAAATTATGTGGCATCATAATACATTTTTTTTGTTCTTAAACTGAGTCTTGAGTTTATTATATATAAGGGAATTTTCCTTGTGATTCTTTTACTCTGTGAAAATGTAGGTGTCTTATATAAAGATTTCTCATGTTATTTTGGTAGAGCAGGAGAAAGACTGAGAACAACTATTCATTAAATCACTCTATTCCATACCAGGCATTTTCATACTTTGTTTCATTCTTATGCCTGAAACATCCCAATATATTATTATACCCCTATTTAAAAAAAAAAAAAAAGAAAGAAAGAAAGAAAAGAAAGTAGTTGCCCAAGAATTCACATTATAATGGTAAAGGCAGGATTTGAACTCGTGGTTGTGATCCCAAAGGCCATGCTTTTTACTTTGCCACATTGTGCCTCTAGGCAGTATTTATTCATTCTGTCACTCAGTTTTTAAACAAATTGCTGTTGACATCAATCATCATGCCAGATGTTGTGCTGAGTATCCAATTTAAAAAAAAAAAAAAAAGGTATGAGTGGAGATACATCGGTGTGTGTGTGTATTTGTGTGTGTGTATGTGTAAAAGTGATAAGTACAGTGAGAGAGAATAATAACTGTGGGAAGGATTCTTTCACTCTTACCTCAGGGAAGCCCTCTCAGAGGAAGTGACATAGTTGATTTCTATAGAGTTTAGCCACCTCTGGAGTGCTTGGGGAAAACAAGGATGTGTGAGGGCATGAAAGAGTTTGAGATTCAGGTGGTGAATGAATCTGTGTGGCTGGAGGGTAATTAATGAGTGAGGGAAAAGAAGACAAGACAGGAGTCTAGAGAGGTGAGAAAATGGAGATCATGGAGACTTCATCGCCAGATGGGGGATGATGGGTTATAGTTTGTCTACAAAAAGTAGCCATTGAATGGTTTGAAGCAGATGACCGATGACAAAAGACTCAAAAAAAAACTTGACCCGTGGTTTGAAGCTAGAATAATCAGCCCTTGGAAATGGATTGGGTATGGACAATAACGAAAAGTGTCAAGAATAACTAGCAGGTTCCTAGTAGTTTGGAGCTAGTGTACAGAAGCTCTGAGAAGCACAGAGTGGTTGGATTTTGGAACAACCACAATGTATAAAGAGTAATAAAATTAAATCAGTAATATCAGCCCAGCATTATCCAAATACAAAAACCAGACTAAGACATCACAAGGGAAAAAACCACAAAGCAGACCTCTTCATGGACACTGTTGCCAGTCTACTCAAGGAAAGACTGGCAAATTGATCCAGCCACATATAAAAAGAACAGTATATTATGTCCAAGTGGAATTTATGCCAGGAATGCAAGCTGGTTAAATATTTTTTAAAAATAACACAAGTCTTCATATGAATAAAACAAAAGAGAAAACCACATGATCACTTCATTGGATGCAGACAAAGAATCTGACAAATTTCAACACCTGGTCAAAAAAAGGAAAAAAAAAAAAAAACTGAGCCAACTAAGAATAAATGGTAACTTCTCAAAATGAAAATGGCCATCTATAAAAATCTATAGCTAATATTATACTTAATGTTGGAAAGTTGAATGCTGTCCGCTAAGATCAGGAACAATGTCTTCTCGCAAGACTTCTATTCACAACCTCCCTGCAGGTTATGGCCAATGCAATAATAAAACAAAAGGCACAGACATTTTAAAAAAAAAAGAAAAGGTGTCTCTTTTTTTCCCCCACAAATGACCTAATCATGTATGTAGAAAATCTTAAGAAATCTACCCAAAAAACCTACTAGGACTAAGAAGTGAGTTTTTAGCAAGATGGCAGGATATAAGTCAATTGTTTTTATATATGAGGTACAAACAATTGGAAAATAAAATTAATAACTCAGTACTATTTATAATAGCTTCCAAAATCACAAAACTCTTAGGGATAATTTTAACAAAACAAGACCCATGTGCTGTAAGCTATAAAACATTGTTGAGATAGACCATGGAGGAGGTATACTGTGTTTATGGATTAGAACATTCAATATTACTACGATGCCAGTTCTTTCCAAATTGATCTGTAGGTTTGATATCTCAGTCAAATCTCTAAAGGCTTTTTTAATAGAAATCAGCAAGGTAATTCTAAAATTTGTATAGAAATTCAAAGCGTTTAAAATGACGGAACAATTTTGAAGAAGAACAAGAAATGTAGGGAATTTACAGTACATGATTTCAGGACTTATTATAAACCTATACCAATTGGCCTAAAGAAAAATATGTAGATAACAGAGAGTCCAGAGATAGTCCCGCAGATGTTTGATCAGTTGATTCTTGGCAGTGATACCAAGTCAGTGAAGAAGGGATAGTTTTTACAACAAATGGTGCTGAGGAAACAGGATATCCCCAAAGAATAAAATGAACCTGAACCATTACATTACACTTTATACAAAATTAGCTCAAAATAATTAAGCAAAACTATAAAATTTCTAGGAAAAAATGGGAGAGAGTCTTTGGGCTTTAGGTTAGACAAAGATTTCTTAGCATACAAGAGAAAGAAAATAATAAATTAAATCCTTTTTTTTTTTAAAGATTTTATTTATTTATTTGACAGAGATCACAAACAGGCAGAGAGAGAAGAAGGGAAGCAGGCTCCCCACTGAGCAGAGAGCTCTATGCGGGGCTCGATCCCAGGACCCTGGGATCATGACCTAAGCCGAAGGCAGAAGCTTTAACCCACTGAGCCACCGAGGCACCCCATAAGTGAAATCTTATCAAACTAAAAATATATGGTCTTCAAAAGACATTAAGAAAATGAAAAGGCAAGCCACATACTATAAAAATCTTCCAATACATGTATCTAATAATGAACTTCAACCAAAATATGTAAAGAACTTGGACAACTCAATGCAAGATTTGAACAGACATGTCCTATTATGCTTAGTTATGTGTACTGCCCTGAGCACATATTTAAATGCTCAATGTTCCTCAGAAAAATATGAGGAAAAAGGAAAAGCAGAATAAAGTATTATTGAATACCAAAAAGAATAGCCACATTTGTACAAGCCCGGCGGTAACAAGTATCAGCACAGTTGCCGGACTGCAGCTCCTTCATGTTGCTGATGAAAAGGCAAAGTGGTAAAACCATATTTGGAAAACACTTTGGCAGTTTCATGTACAGTTCAACATAAACTTACAAAGTGATTCCACATTTCTACTGTGTGTCTGGGGGTAGCTAGACATCGGTCTTACCAGTCACTTTGAATTCCCCAGGCTTTCAACATGCTGTTCCTCAGGGCAATCGAACAGGCTGACAAGGTGGAGGACGTGCAGGGGCGCGTCTCGATCCTAATGGAAAACGTCACGCATGCCGTCTTCCTCTATACCAGCCAGGCGCTGTTTGAGAGGGACAAGCTCACCTTCCTATCCCAGATGGCTTTTCAGGTAAGGAATTCGGTCACTTGAAAGCATCCCCAGAGCCACACAGTTCCCTACCTCTGTTTATTACATGCTTTATTTCCACTGAAGGAAGACACGACACCTTTCTTGGAAGCCCTTGGTGGTGTGAAGTAAGTTTGAATTTCCCAGGGTAAACTTGGACATGTCCCAGCCTTTGAGTAGGTTCTGAAGTGTTGGTTTGGGGGAGGGGTACACACTTTAAGTGACCCACATTAGCCGTCACCCTGAAAAACAGATCAGTGAGACCTCCCCCTCGCTTCTCAGGTCCTGTGCAGAGCCTGCCAGGTACTACCAGGAAGATGGCTTGAGATCAGAATTATGAGTCTAGATCTGGATGGTCCTAGGAGTCTCTCTGTCCCTTTAGAAATCAGTAAATGCGTAAAAGAGCTCCAGGTTTCACACTGCCACCTTTAGTGAGATCTACTCTCCTTTTATTCCTTTTTCTTTTCTTGATATGGACTTCAGCAGAAGATATGATGTATGTATTTGAGAGAGAGCAAGCTGGGGGAGGGGTAGAGGGAGAGAGAGTCTCAAGCAGACCCTCACTGAGCAGGGAGCCTGACGCAGGGCTCCGTATCACAGCCCTGAGATCATCCCCCAAGTCAAAATCAAGAGATAGATGCTTAACGGACGGAGCGCTCCAGGTGCCCCAGCAAAGATTGCTTTTAAATAACGATGCCCATGATGGGAAGAAAACATCGAGGACTGGACCCTAGGTGGAATAGGCATGTGTCCTTTCATTAGTGTTATTGCTGTCTAACTTTTTCTTATCAGCCTGCATCTTGACAAAAGGTCAATGCTTCTTCTGTGCTGTGCCCTCCAAAGTGCCTTGCCCAATGAAGGCATTTTATAAGCCTCTGCTATTAGCAGTGACAGACTATTACATTCGATATTTTCAGTGCTTGTAGATTTCACTGGGTTATTTAAGAATATGTAGGTATAGGTGCTTCATAATGTAAGTGAGGACTAGGAGCAAGATACGACAAAACGAAATTTTTGTTCTTACATGTATTATTCATTAACGGTAAAAAGCCAGGATTGAGAATAAATGATATGCACACACGTGTAAGCACATTGTCTATTTAAAACTGTCTTCCTGGGCCATGTGGGTGACGCAGTCCATTAGGCATCCAACTCTAGATTTCAGCTCCGGTCATCAACTCGGTGGTGAGATCGAGCCCCAAACAGGACTCTGTGCTCAGCAGAGAGTCTGTTTGAGTTTCTCTCTCTCTCTCTCTCTCTCAATCTCTCTCGCTTTTCCCTTCGCTCTGCTCTCCCTCCCCAACCACTCCCCCCACCACTCACACTCTCTGTCTAAAAAAAAAAAAATTCCTCCTTGGAAGCCAGAAATAAAAAATAAATCATAGCTTATCACAAATCCTGACGATTTTTGTAAATCAAAACTTCCTGTATGTATATACATATGGCAATTATTTGTTGAAATAAATCGAATTAATAAATTATTCTTTTTTAATAAAATATTTTTAATGTGTTACTACTCATAATGCATTTTGAAGATACCTAAGAGTTTTGTTTTGTTTTTAAAGATTTTATTTATTTATTTGAGAGAGAGAGAGAATGAGAGAGAATAGGAGTGGAGAAAAGTCAGCAGGAGAAGCAGACTCCCTGTGGAGCAGGGAACCCAAAGTGGGAATCGATCCTGGGACTCCAGGATCACAACCTGAGCTGAAGGCAGTTGCTTAACCAACTGAGCCACCCAGGAGCCAAGTACCTAAGAGTTTTAAAATAGCATAAAGCTCCAACACTTTACCTGTTTAACTTTATATGGTATTATAATTTTTATGTTTGTTTAGTTGTATCTATAAAACAATAATCTCTTATTTTTCTTAATCTCACATTTAAGAAAAATTTTTCAGGATGCCTGGGTGACTAAGTGTTAAGCGTCCACCTCTTTTTTTTTATTTATTTTTTATTTTTTCAGTGTTCCAAGAGTCATTGTTTATGCACCACGCCCAGTGCTCCATGCAATACGTGCCATCCTTAATAACCACCGCCAGGCTTACCCATCCCCCCACCCCCTTCCCCTCCGACACCCTCAGTTTGTTTCTCAGAGTCCACAGTCTCTCAAGCATCCGCCTCTTGATTTCAGCTCCGATCATGATCTCAGGGTTGTTAGATCAAGCCCAAGCTCCTCATCAGGCTTTAAACTGGGAGATTCTCTCTCTCCTTCTCCCTCTGCTCCTCCCCACCTCTCTTTTTAAAAAATCTTTCTTATATCTCATAGTTTATTCAGTGTAACTTCCGTATTAGCACTAAATTATAATACTGGTTCTACCTTTTGTTTAGTAATTTGATCCATTACCACCTAAGGCTTTCTCAATTCATGCAACCAGTTTTTTTTTTGTTTTTAAAGATTTTATTTATTTATTTGACAGACAGAGATCACAAGTAGGCAGAGAGGCAGGCAGAGAGAGAGGGAGAGAAGCAGGCTCCCTGCTCAGCAGAGAGCCCGATGCAGGGCTCGATCCCAGGACTCTGGGATGATGACCTGAGCCAAAGGCAGAGGCTTTAACCCACTGAGCCATCCAGGCGCCCCCATGGAACCAGTTTTAAGACAAGTTTGATCTAAGAGCAAAAGACTAAATATGAATGTATATTTCAAATAATTTGCTAATAGTCATGTGTTAAAATTGGGGAAAAAATAGTCTTCATAATTATTTGTTACTAGATTTTCAAGCAGGGTTTTGAGATCATGAGCATAATCTGAGATTTATTATTTCAGCTTTAGAACAGCTAGGTGAAGGTTGGTGGACTTGGTTCTGCCTTTTCAGTCCTGTCTGTTAAATGGTGACTACCTCTTATGTCTTGATTTTGATATAAACTAAATGACCCTTTTCAATTTCATGTGCCCTCAAGATTTTGTTGCGAAAGAAAGAGATAGACCCTCTTGAATTGGATTTCCTGCTCCGGTTCACAGTTGAACACACTTACCTGAGTCCTGTTGACTTCCTAACTACTCAGTCATGGAGTGCTCTCAAGGTATGTGAGGAAGGGAGCTTTTCACTTTCTAAAACTTATTTCAAGTATCAGTTCTTCCAAATGTAGAAATGTTTCAAAAATACAAATGATGGATTATATCTCATTTCATTTGTAGAAATACGCTATGTAATTTCAAATTGTCTTTTTATTACTAAAGTATACAGTGATTAATTTCTTATTTGAAAGTAAAGAAACTTTGACCTACTTATGGGTGGAAAAGTTACTGAATATGTATATTCTGCAGGACCTTTGGTAAAAGTCAAGAAACATTTTTGTCAATTTACCTAAAACAGGCTTGTTTTCTTTTTTATAATACTTCTCCACTTTTCCCGAATTTGTGTGTTAATTATATAACAACACAGTAGTTTATTCTCATTTTAAAGTGTTGAAGCAGAACAGAATGTTGTGGAGAAAAAAGTTATTCATCAACCTCAAGTGCCGATTCTTACCTCATTTTTCAGTCAGAAGATCCTACTGTTAAGTTTATTCCCTTAGACTTTGGAATCCTTAAAGAAGCCTATATGATAACATACACATGGTATTTGCTTCATTCTTTTTCTAAGAAGGAAAATTTCTGTCTATTGAAAATAACTGTCATCCCTTAGTTTTATAGTATGTTTAGATTTGTTTGTAGTAGAATTTTTAACTAGGTTATGTAGAAGTATAAATTCAAGTCTATTTGTTGATCCGTCAGGGTCTCAGCAGAAAACAGATGGCTCATTCAAAGGGGTGATAAAAAAAAAAAAAAAAAAAAAACTTTAACAAAGAGTGTATTTGCATCCTATGGAAAGAAGACTAAAGGCATCGGCCAGGAATGGGGATGGAAAACGGAAGAAAGGAGTAATTACTGAAACTGTGGAGAAATGAAGTAAGGGGGGCGGCCAACCTATGGGAGCTGTGACCTTCTGTAGATGAACATAGTCACTGCCAGCCTATGTCACCACAGCTGAGGAGGAAATACCCCTGCGACCCTCTCCTCTAGTCCTCCAGTCTCTGGTCAGTGCCCCCTCCTGGCCAAACCCAACCCAGCCAGAGAACCAGGGAGTTTAGTGCCAATAATCCAGTAACCCTCATAGCAGGGGAGGCAAGGATGTAGAGCACATCTGGCCAAAAACGAAGACTGCCCAGCCCAACCTGTTGACAGAGGATTCGGTACCTCCACTGGTCCCTGTCTCAGACTCTAAGCTATTTACCCCCCCATCCTGTGTCTTCCCCTTGTATGACAGGCAGTAGCCCTCCTGGAAGAATTTCGAGGCATAGACCGAGATGTGGAAGGATCGGCCAAACAGTGGAGGAGATGGGCTGAGTCCGAGTGCCCAGAGAAAGAGAAGTTGCCGCAAGAATGGAAGAAGAAAAGTTTGATACAGAAGCTGATTATTTTGAGAGCAGTACGCCCTGACAGAATGACATACGCTCTCAGGTGGGGCCGTTAGCATTTTTGGAAATACAGTGACCTAGAAGAGACTTAGTCTTAGGGGCAAGGAGCTTCTGGGGGAGGCATTTGTGGTCCCTGTTCATGAGCCACGATGCTGCCGGAAAATCTGATACTTTCATCATTACTATTGATACTGAAATTCGCTGAATGCTAACCAGTGTGCTGGTCTGTCATCAGGCTGAGAGCGCCCTTCCTGAATACCTTGCTTCTGACACCAGGAGGGGAAACGGGGAACCACTGGAAATATTCTAGCTGGAGAGATGGGTGTCAGCAGAGTTCAGAGGCCAGGAGCATGCATTTTCCCAGGGCAATTTCCACTGTCTTTATTTAGCTGGAGCATTTGGGCTCCGAAGATTTTACACATCAAACAAAAATGAGTTCCTTTCATGGAGACACTGATAGTCCTATAACTTTACAACCAATGCAATTTAAAGCAGGAACCCCTGTCTGCATCTTGGTCCATGTGTCGTTTTTCTTTGCCCTTTCGGCTCCTCGATGGTAATATGCTGCCTAATTCACACAAGTCGTGTTCTCATTTGAATTCACCAACCGAAGAGTTCTCAAGTTCCTTCCTTTTCTGCTCCTCGTTCAACAGCAGTGACACACCTCCAGTCTTTTCCTCTGCTCTGGCCAACTAATTTCCCCTTTGCAGATGCCTCTGCATGCCCTACTTTACAAGCTAATTCTGCTTAGTAGTACTTACTTTCTGCTAAATCTGATACTGCGGGAAAATAATCCTGCTTAATTGAGCTTCCCTATATTAGAAACACCCCAAAAAGCATTTGTATATTCATGAGAAACCCAGCAGGCTGGAAAATTGCACTGTGGCAAATCTAATGAACTGTTAATAAGTAATGGGGGATCTGGCAGGAGATTTGGGGGGGATACAAAGCCATACACAGGCAGCTGGTGGGACTCAGTCGGGGGGGGGTCTCAGTAGCCCCCAAAACGGAATATAGGCTTCTGATTTTCAGAGCTTCTGAAGCGGGGAGGGACTTCACTGACACTGATGCATAAATCTAGCTGGATTCGTATTGTTCCGCAAAAATATCCCATGTAATGAACATAGTTTGCTTCCTTCCTGTGCCTGTGATTTAAGCTGATCCAAGTTGTGGCACTTTTCAAGGTCATGAGCACTGATGCTGTCTTTTGCCTTATCCTTTTCTATTAGGAATTTTGTGGAGGAAAAGCTGGGTGCCAAGTATGTGGGGAGGATCAGAGTGGATTTAGTTAAAGCATTTGAAGATAGCAGCCCGGACACGCCCATCTTCTTCATCCTGTCTCCAGGGGTGGATGCCCTTAAAGACCTCGAGATCCTCGGTGAGGGGCCCGGAGCCTTGCCTTCCCGCCCTCCCTATCGCCCAGCACGCGCCCGGCCTGCCTCTTGGTTCACAGCCAGTTACTTTCATTCTCTCTCTTTCCTTCTTTCTTTTTCATTTGTGGGAGATGGAGTCTATGGAACACGTAAGGCTAATAACACTGTGGCCTGAAGAACTGTTCAAATGGAACATTCCTCTAGTTGGCATAATGCAAGTTTCTTTTGTACTGTTTTCCACCTTTTGACTATGTAAGGGCCAGAGGGCAATTTTCTCCATTCTAGTGTAATCTTGTGCCCCCTGTGACTAAATAGTGGTCATTAGAGCAAGCCTATTCGATTGTGCAAGGCACTGTCGCTTTGTGCCGTGGATTACTATTCCCCACAGCCCGCACCGAGAACACCAGGTTAATAGAGCGGTGACCTGACTGTGATCGATTCAAGCATGGCCACAAGGTGAGAGGCTCCTGCATTTACCCAATGAGCCAATTTGTTCAAAAAATGATGTGATAGCTACCACACGTTGCTCCTTTTTTATGAAGGAAATGCTTTGCTACTCCGGCAAGAGTTAATAAAGCTCAATAACAATACTTGCCATCTATCAAAATGTCAAAAGCTTCATTACCATAAAACCAGAGGAACTGATTTCCACAGGCTCTGCTAATGCGCCCCAGGAGGCAGCCGTTGAGAGAGCTCAAAATGCTGCTTGCTGAAATGACAGGAGTTGGGATTGGATTCTTGAGGCGAGTGACCTAGAAGGTGGCAGCCGTAACCACAGGTGGACATGAGACAGAAAGTTCCAGACTCCTCTTACCTCTCCTGAGTCACTCTTCCTCTTATCCTGTTGTGTGCTCCCACAGGCAAAAGACTGGGATTTACAATCGACTCGGGAAAACTCTACAATGTGTCTTTAGGACAAGGTCAGGAGACAGTAGCAGAAAAGGCCCTGGAGAAAGCCTCCAAAGGAGGACACTGGGTCATCCTCCAAGTGAGTATGGCATTTGCTTGGACAACACTGGGAATGATCATGAGGGATGGATGGTGCAGAGTTGTCCAGGCCCATGGGAATGATCTGTCCTCCTGACAGACGGTGATTTGCAGGGTCCTTGGGGTTCTCTCAGGACTAGTGACCTCTCCAAAGGTGTTGAGGGACTCAGCTGACAAGGATAGTGATCATCTTTTGAGAGATTTTCAGGCCATCATGCTTTGAAATTTAAAAATATTAGAGGAAACCCCCTCATTCTCCTGACTTACAGATATCTGGAACATTCTAAGAGTGCTAGAAGATAAACAGGCTTGTATATAGATTGCCAAAGCCATAGTCATAATATCTCACATTTGAAAGTTGCTTTTTTTTTTTTTTTTTTTTTTAAGATTTCATTTATTTATTTGACAGAGAGAAAGCACAAGCAGGGGGAGCAGCAGGTTGGGGGAGATGGAGCCTGAGGCGGGACTTGACCACAATCCTGTGGCTATCTCAGTTTCTTGAGGTTTTTAGTACCTTGTTGCCATATAAAAGAGAAGCAGGACTTTGAATAAAGGGGAGACCAGCATAATGGGAACTTGTTATGTTGTTTGCAATGTACGTTAAATTATATCCGCGTAGGCATATGATAAGTATGCTCATGCGAATGAGCTCTTAACCAGACCCTACAGTGGTCACTTCCTGTGGTCAGATAGAGCCCTTCAAGGGATGTTCAACTAGCATTTTATCAGAAGCCCACACACCAGAGAAAATGTGTGCACAGGTAGCAGGATGGCATCTATCTTTGTCTCAGATATACACCAGATGGCTTGTGAAGTGACATACCGGATTTTTAAAATCTATTTTCACGGGCAAAATGGGTCCAAGATACATGGATTCGCTACAAATGTTGCCCAGGCATCGCTGCCCCTGGGCAAGTGGGCCTAAGAATCTAGCCAACGTCAAAGCCAAGACCCTCAGGAAGATCCTCAAAGATCAAGAACACCGAGACTGCAGTCCAGAATGTGCCTGTGTCTGGGGATGGCTCACTTGGAGATTCTTCTGTTCCTTGACCGCAAAGTCACTGCCTATAGTACCCTTGTATTTGTTTCAAGTGAACTTCTCAAGGAAGGTCTTGTAGGCCATAAGATAGAGGAGTCGTATTTGAGCTTGCAAAACAGTTTTTAATTGTCGTTGTTTCTGCTTGCTTGTGTGAGGTTCACAGTCAGGTGTGAGAAGTACTTTGGCTATAATCTAATAGTGAGCATGGAGGGCGGGAAACTCAGAGCCCTTACTTACTGTAGAAGGTTGCTAGGGTTGCCAGTCCAAAGTGTCCCAGATGGGGTGGCTTACTCAGCAGAAATGCAATTTCTTATAGTTCTGGAGGCCAAAAGTCTGAGATCAAGTTGTCAGTAGGCTTGGTTTCTTCTGAAAGGCTCTCTCCTTGGTGTGTCAATGGTTGTCTCCTCCCAGTGTCTTCACATGGTCTCCCCTCTGTGTGTGTGTGTGTGTGTGTGTGTGTGTCCTGATCACCTCTTTTTTTTTTTTTTAAGATTTTATTTATTTATTTGACAGAGAGAAATTACAAGTACACTGAGAGGCAGGCAGAGAGAGAGAGAAGGAAGCAGGCTCCCTGCTGAGCAGAGAGCCCGAGGCGGGACTCGATCCCAGGACCCTGAGATCATGACCTGAGCCGAAGGCAGCGGCTTAACCCACTGAGCCACCCAGGCGCCCCCTGATCACCTCTTCTTATAAGGATGCCATACTGGATTGAGACCCAGTCTAATTCTTATGTTTACTCTTAATTACCTTTTTAAAGACCTATTCCAAATACAGTCACTCAGCACTGAGGTACTGAGGGTTAAGACTTCCAACATTTGAGTTTGTGGGCACACAGTTCAGCCATGACACCTGCCAGTGTATGTTCAGTATTAGCCAAAGGAAGAAAAAGCCTCATAATGTGAACAACTAAATTGGCATTAGATCTTCTTACAACAGAACTGTTGCGAAGATAGATATCTATATTATTATTCCATTCCCTATTTGCCTTTATTCTTTGGGTTTTTTGTAGCTTTTATAATATCAAATGTTTTTCTTTCCTGGAAATAACTACATATTCCTAGGTGTGATGTTGCAGTCATTACATTAAGGACATTGCCAGAGGGAGAGAGCCTGTTCATTCTGTTCTCACAAGGCCAACTACCATGTACTCCATGGGTGGGAGGGCTGGAGGATTGTGAATCATAAAACTGAAAATCATGAAGTGATGGTGGTGACATTGGTTTCTCTCATGATTTTTGAAAGTTCTATGATTTAAGGAAATTAACCTGTCAGGGACCTGCAGAGCATATGAACAAAGAGAGATTTCTTTTTCGGCTACCCCTTTACCTGTCTCATCCTTTGGAGTTCATCTACTAAGGATAGACGCTGAGTAGAGGCGGTTAGTATCAGAAACAATGAAATGAGTGAGATACATTTCTGGCTTTTAATTTTTATACTTGATTAAACTACCCAGGTAAGTCTTCATAACTGAATTTGAACTGTAATGAAAAAAAGTGTCAGAAACTCCACCTTCAAGGTGATGGTGGGTGTTGGAAGTGGCTGAGTATGTTGGAGGAGATTGTGGTTTGCACCGCTAAGTTGTGGTGATTTGGAACCCGCCACGTGTTCACTGTGCAGTAGCGTTTTGGTGCTTGGTTTTGTTCCCTAAAGTGATAATACAGGAAAAATTGGTTCTCTGAGTTTTTCTGGTTCTCTGGTTTTCTACCCATTGATATATAGAAAAATGTTGTGATCCCATCATTTAAACAACATACTTCAGTTTCACCAGAATTATAAGCCATACTGTGTTTTCAGAATGTCCATTTGGTAGCCAAGTGGCTAGGCACCTTGGAGAAACTCCTCGAAAGATTCAGCCAAGGAAGCCACAGAGATTACCGGGTTTTCATGAGTGCTGAACCTGCACCTACACCTCGTGAACACATCATCCCTCAAGGACTGCTGGAGAATTCCATTAAAATTACTAATGAACCCCCCACAGGAATGCTGGCCAATTTGCATGCCGCCCTCTACAACTTTGATCAGGTAAGAAAGCAGAAGAAGCCTGGTCTGATGGCAGAGTCAGAGTTTTCTTACAAAACTGGGGCGAGGGGGGGGGGGGGGGGGGGAATTAGCTACTACACATGTGTCTTGTGCAGAGGGATGAAGTGAAATCCCAATGTGTAGTTCAATGTCTTGAAAGGATCCCCCTGTCGTTCCCTGTTCCAATGACTAGAAAATCTATGTTTTTGCCTTAAAAATAGAGCCACACGCTCAGTTGGTGAAGCATCCTACTTTTGGTTTCAGCTTGGGTCATGGTCTTAGGGCCATGAGATGGAGCCCCATGTCAGGCTCTGCACTGGACATGGGGCTGGCTTAAGCCTCTCTCTCTCCCCTTCCCTCACCTTCACTCAGGCTCGCACATGAGCTCTTTCTCTCTCTCAAATGATAAAATCTTTAAAAAAAAAAAATACTGCAGCCACATGTTTAAGGAGAATAAATTATATTCCTTTTCTGAAGAACCCACTTATTGAAGACAAACATGGTAGACCAGTATCTCTTCGCACAGGAAGAGAAGCCACTATTATTCTGGTTGCTGTTCCTGAGGACGGCAGCAACAGTAAAGGTATGGGAAGAGTTCCAGTATAAAATTCAGTGTGTCAGATCCGCTTTTTTTTTTTTTAAAGATTTTATTTATTTATTTGACAGAGAGAGATCACAAGTAGATGGAGAGGCAGGCAGAGAGAGAGAGAGAGAGAGAGAGAGGGAAGCAGGCTCCCTGCTGAGCAGAGAGCCCGATGTGGGACTCGATCCCAAGACCCCGAGACCATGACCCAAGCCAAAGGCAGCAGCTCAACCCACTGAGCCACCCAGGCGCCCCCTCAGATCCACTTTTGATGTTAGCAGACTTAAATCATCTTCTCCCTGTATATCCATGTTGCCACCTTATTTACACTTTGATTTCCTTCCAAAATAAAACAAATGCCTTAACACAAGCACAAATGCTCCTATGATTCTCCTTGGGCAAATTATCACAACTACCTGTATAGTAATCATGTGTTTCAAACAAGTTTCCTTTGTTGTTGTTTCTCTGAGTTGCCATTCCCTCTGATTTTTTACACATCCTTGGGAAACAGTATTTTGTTTGTTTCGGAGAAAGAGAGTGCAAGCAAGGGGTTTGGGGTAGGGGAGAGGGAGAGAATCTTAAGCAGGCTTCATGCCCGGCACAGAGCCCGGCACAGGGCTCCACCTCGCATCCCTGAGATCATGAGCCCAGCCGAAATCCACAGTGGTATGCTTCACCAGCTGAGACGCCCAGGTACCCCGGGAAACAGTACTCTTATTAGGAGAAGTAGGATGAAACCTAAAGAGGAAATGCACATGGTTTGGTATAAATATTAAGACTCCTGTTAGAAATATTATCATTTCTCTCTAGTATCTTCTGGACCAATACTCAAGTCAACATTATGAAGGAATTATAATAATTGGCCATCTAAGATTATAGTTTCAAAGAATACAGTTAATTGTCTAGTTAATTAATTTATAGGCTATATAAAAACTGTAGAGTGTAGAAAGAGGCACTCAGGAAACCTTTCAAAGAATACAGTTAATTGTCTAGTTAATTAATTTATAGGCTATATAAACACTGTAGAATGTAGAAAGAGGCACTCAGGAAACCTTGTTGAATGTATTATATAGTTGCAGTACTTTTTCTTTTGGGAACCATGGCAGCCATGAATTTATTTTTTATTCCTTGGTTGATAATTTCTGACCACTTAGGACATTCTCAACCTCTTTCCCAAAATACAAAATAGGAATTTAATATATTTAAATAGGATTTATCCAGCCCCCATAGGACAATTATCTGTATTTGGGGAAAGTGAGTATGTCATGATCAAATATGCCTCAGCCCAATCGTCCATCAGTGTTTTTTCTCTTTTTGTTGGTTTTTTTGTTGTTGTTTTTTGTTTGTTTGTTTTGGTAAGGACCTCTCTGATCATCTGATAAAACCACGGACACTCTCCCCAGGGAAATGCCCATTGAAAAATATGTTGCATGTCATGGCAGGGATGAACCGATGCCCCAAAGTTTATACATGAGTCCCTACCCCCGTTCCAGTTTATTTATGAAAGTATTCATTCTTCTGACTTATCTAGAAAGCCACTTAGACTAACTAAAGATGACAACTATTGGAAAGACTCAAGTACTTAAAGGGGCAGGAGGTCATTGGGGGTAGGGAGGGAAAAAATGAAACAAGATGGGATTGAGAGGGAGACAAACCATAAGAAACTCAATCTCAGGAAACAAACTGAGGGTTGCTCGGGGTGGGGAGAGGGATAGCGTGGCTGGGTTATGGACACTGGGGAGGGTATGTGCTATGGTGAGTGCTGTGAAAGGTGTAAGCCTGATGATTCACAGACCTGTTCCCCTGAAACAAATAATGCATTATGTGTTAATAGGAGAAAAAAAAAAAAGACTGATGAATCACAGACCTGTATCTCTGAAGCCAATGCAGTATATATTGATTAATTGAATTTAAATTTAAAAAATTTTTTTAAAATGGGGATGACTAGGTGGCTCAGTTGGTTAAGCAGCTGCCTTCGACTCAGGTCATGATCCCAGCGTCCTGGGATCGAGCCCCACATCTGGCTCCTTGCTTGGCAGGGAACCTGCTCCTCCCTCTGCCTCTGCTGCCACTCTGCCTGCCTGTGCACGTGCGCTCTCTCTCTCTCTCTCTGGCAAATAAATAAATCTTTAAAAAAAATTTTTTTTTAAATGAAAGAAGAAGGAAGGAAGGAGTCATAAGGGAATACTATTTAGGCTCCTTTCATATAAACATAATAACCACATTTTTAAAATAAGATACTTTTTTTTTTTTTTTTTTTTTTTTGAGAGAGAGAGAGAGAGAGAGAACATCCTGGGGAGGGAGGGGGAAGCAGAAGGAGAGAGAGGATCTCAGGCTGGCCCTATGCTCAGTGTGGAGCCCAGGCACAGGGCCCAATTCCAAGACCCTGAGATCATGACCCCAGCCAAAATCAAAAGTTGAATGTTTAGGGCGCCTGGGTGGCTCAGTTGGTTGAGTGCCTTCAGCTCAGGTCATGATCCTGGAGTCCGGGGATCGAGTCCCGCATCGGGCTCCCGGCTCTGCAGGGAGTCTGCTTCTCTCTCTGACCTTCTCCTTGCTCATACTCACTGTCTCTCTCTCTCTCAGATAAATAAATAAAATATTTTTTAAAAGTTGAATGTTTAACCGACTGAGCCTCACAGGTGCACCTAGATTTCTTTTTCTGTAAGATCTGCAGCAGAAACAGATAACTGGTAATTGCACACGTGAAACTGGCATTTGTGTGCATACCACCTGCTATTATGTGAGTGTGGATGCCTGTCCTCTGGCCTCTGAGCTGTTTGTGTATTTTCTGATGGTAAATTGCTCATCTCTTGGTTTGTAAAAATACAACTGACCTGATATGTAGAATGTTAGGTAGACTCATACTTTTTCCTAATTTGAAAAACTTGATTCATATTTTTTTCATTTGGAATTCATATTTGGCATTTATATTATCAGGGCATAATGAAATGGCATTAAGTTGTAATTTTTTTTGAGGAGGGGTGGTAGGGTGGAGGAGGAGCAGAAAGAGAGAGAGGAGAAAAAGAGAATCTTAAATGGGTTCCCAGCTTAAGCAGGCTCTCACAGCCAGTACAGAGCCCAGTGGTGGGGCTAGATCTCACAACCCTGAGATCATGACCTTAGCTGAAATTAAGAGTCAGACACTTAACCAGCTGAGCCACCAAGGTGCCTACATTGTAATTTTTTTTTTTTTAGCACTGAGGATTAAACTAAATCTATTATATGAAATATTTATGGAATTAATGTACTTAGTTATAGTAGTACATTGGTTTTCTGTGGACTATGTTATTCAGGAAGATGGTAGGTGAGTTGTTAGATCATAATTCCTAAGTAAAAGTTTGATATTTCTATTTTGTCTCCTAGAAACTTCTTACATTTAAAACTAATACATTTTTTATATTCTTCAAGATTAATTCCAATTATATGTTTTTTTTATTTTCTTCCTTCATGAGCTTATCTTTCATTTTATGTTTGTGGAAATGTTACATTTAATGATTATGTATCTTTAAGCCCCATAAACTACCTAGAAACAGCCTAGTGTTTTAGAATGACCTAGTGATTTAGTTGGGTCCGCACTGTGGATGGCCTGGCCAGTTCTAGAACGACATTTGGTAGTAACGTTGGATTCTTATTAGAGTAAGTCATAAAGAAACTGAAAAGCTTCTTCTAGTCCTAGAACAAGGGAACAAGTCTAGTCTTGGTTTGGTTTAGACTTTTACTAGAAGTTGCCTGGGAGACCAGATCTGAACTCTCACCTGAAAGGTGCTAAATGCACTTTGTAGATGGTCCAAGTTGTCAGATTCATTTTAAATGTAGACTGGCTATAATTGGGCCATTTTAAAGGAGAAGGGAAGAAGGTACAGCTTTGGCCTTATCGTCCTCTAGTGCCCAGCATCAGTTGAAGTAGTCCTTTTTTGCCTCACAGAACTGCCGAATCTGAGAATAAAGTACTACCACCTTTAAGACAGAGATTGGATGGTGGTGGTTCACCTTTTAATTTTATGGCTGTGGGAGCCATAACCATACAACATGCTAGGATTTAATTTTCCCTCTGCAATTTCAAAAAAATGTTACAGATCTAGTCTACAGGGTGTGTTTTCCCGTCTTCCATATGCCATTCTCTCCACCCAGCAATGAATTCTACCCTAAGTTCATTAGAAGGAAACCATTTGTCAGGATGATTGTATGAGCTCAGGGACACTAAAGAATTAGAGTGCTCCCAACAAGAGGACTTCTTGCATATATAACTGGCAGCTGTGTTTCATGAGCTCAGCCACACACCCAGGCTGGTAGGTGTCTCCCCTGGAACTCACTGACGGCTTCCCCGGTTGTCTGGTCAACCTCATGTCTAGCCCACAGAGAAAGGAAAAGAGTGACTACCAGGGCAAGCAATTTTCTTTTAACTAAATGACATGAAAATTGTACACATCACTTCTACTCACATTCTTTTGGCAAGAACTTGGTCATATGGCATATCTGGCTTCAAGGGAAGATGGGAAATGGTTTTTTGATGGGTGGTCCCATGCCCAGGTAACCTGTGTGACTGGGAAACAGAGGGAACGAAGGGCTGGGGTTTAAGTGGTATTCTGCTATGCTTATGATACAAAGGTGGGGTCCTTTGGTCAGCTAGATTTCTCAAGGAGAATTTTGCAGGGAAAAATGACCTCAAGCAGTATCATCACTGCTCAGATCTCAAGCAATACCATCACTGCTCAGAATGAATTGCGTCATTTTCTAGCGAACTTAGAAGCATTTGGTAAAATAACTGAAACGAAGTGAAAACATTCCTCTGAAATTAACAGACTGGCAAGGGCCAAATGGCCAGTCTCCTATTATGCGCTGATAGGATAGACAGCCGGGCTTAGAATTGCATGGTAGCCCTTGTCCTAGATCTCCCTCAAAGTTATCTACAAGGTCATTGAACTTGCAACCCCTTGCCCTTGGAAGGGGTGCAGAAGGGTAATCAACTATTGTCCTTTCTTCCCAGGATACACTTGAGTCGTGCTCCAAGGAGCAGGAGTTTAAAAGCGTCCTCTTTTCTCTGTGCTACTTCCACGCTTGTGTGGCTGGGAGGCTGAGGTTTGGCCCCCGGGGCTGGAGCCGCAGCTATCCCTTCAGTCCTGGAGACCTCACCATTTGTGCCAACGTCCTCTACAACTACTTAGAGGCAAGCCCTCATGTAAGTGCTAGTGGTCAGATAACCTCTTCCAAAGAGTGTACTGAATCTGTCAGTCTTTGGCCACTATCAAATGGGCCATAATTTCTCTTTTGAAGCTATTATTGAAATAGCTGACACTGTATATGCATCTTCTGCCAAGTGTGAAAATACACCAGATCAAAGGTTTTCCAGCAGTGGAAGCTCAAACTTCACAAGATAGGTCAAACCAGTTCTACATCAGCAGCTTAGTGCCCAAAAAAAAAAAAAAAAAAAAAAAAAAAATGTCCTTCATTATGTTAACAAAAACAGTGGTTTACATGTGCATATATGCCAGATTCATTAGGCAGGTAATGAAGCATTTGCACAAATGTAATTACATACAGCAATTCTGACAGTTCATAACACTGCATTAATAATCACTACAATTAGTTCTTATGATGGAAGCAATTTACAGCGCGTCACATGTATAAATAATGGTGCATTTCCTGCATATGTCATTATTATGTATTAAGGATGCCACCTTGTTGTGACTTTCTCAGTAATGTTCCCCTTGATTGGAAGTTAAAGGTAGATGAATGATTTTATTTCATGGCTAAAATGCGTTTTACAGATGGGCACGGGAATGCTTCATCAAGAACATTTGTGTAAACTCTTAAAAACCCCGTGATTGGATTACAAAAAGGAAGAGCCATTTGTAGGAATTTTCTGGCTTAGTCTTCATAAAGGAAACTTTTTCCCTTCCGTTAAATCTGTTACAATTGAGATACATTTGTCCAACCAACTGTTGTGCCCTGGGCCACACTTTCTGTAAAGGGCCTTTAAAATGACTCATCTGTGTTTCTGTGGGTAGAGTCACTATGTGTTCTTTCGGTAACCATTGTTACAATTTTTGTTACCAAATAAGTCTTCTCAAGCTTCAAAGGTGAGGTGACCGCTATCAGAATAGGTACACTCAGTGTATAACGTGGCCGTGTTCTCCCAAGGAACATATTTTGAGTAAGTTGTATCTAAAATAAGCGGCTTTAATACTGTATGTGATCAGTGATGATCTGTCATGTTCTAAATTTTTTCCTTAATTTTTATTTATTTATTAGAGAGCATGAGTAGGATGAGGGGCAGAGGGAGAAGCGCACTCCCCACTGAGCAGGGAGCCTGATGCGGGACTTGATCCCGGAGTCCCGAAGGCAGGTGCTTAACCAGCTGAGCCCTCCAGGTGCCCACATAGCTATCGCTTTTTAAATAGACAAAATTTGAGCATATTTTGATCCTCGTAATGGATAATATTTTGAGTTGCTCTTAACACATTTTGTGTAAAATGTTGCAGGTAAAATCGACTATTATAATAGTTTTGGAGAAAGTGAAACAGATCACTTAATCCTCTTATACAAGTCCTTCACAACTGTCCCCTGACGCTGAAACAAGGACTGTTGTCCACTTCAGCTGACTCCTGTACGCAGCCGAGGCAGAAATGATGGGGAGAAAGAGAGGAGCGGACTCCTGTTTGTCCCTGGCTCTCATGTCCCGAGACCTAGCAGCCCTGCGGTGGCCCTAGTGACTCCCGTTGTGCTGCTGCCCCCACTGGCATCCCAGGAACAGCACAGCTTGCAGTTCTGAATGCTCTGTCCTCCCTCGGATGTCTACACCCAAGGCATTCACTGCACGTGGCCAAGCCAGTGACCAAGATTTGGAAGTAAGGTTATATTCACAGTTTGGTGATACAAAATGCCCTTTTCAAGAAGGCATATGATCAAAACAAGGATCAGGATTTGGGGGAAGAGCGTCAGTTATTGATAATAGATAATAATAGAGCCCCAGCTGATGAAAATCTTGAGGGTGGTGCATATCCGCTGGTAGAACGCACAGCCCGTACTAACGGACCGCCCTCAGGGAAACGAAACAGAGAAGTCTCTGTCGCCCATCCACTTCATGAGGGTGACGTGGAAGGTTCCCCCGGGGTGGTTCCGGGAGCCTGCTTCAGTCCGCTCGCTTCTCCCGTATTCCTCACCCACCTCAGAGCAGCTTTAAAGAAAGACCTCTTTGAGGTTCATTTATTCAAATTCAAATAAACTTGTAACCAGTACATTTGGAATAGTTGAAGCAATTTTACTTGTTCTGTCACATCGTGCAACCCACGAAGGCTATAATTAAGTTTTTAGTTGAACTGTTGGGAGGCAATCTACTGCCCCTGAGGGTATAAAGGTTCCTGTCTGGAAAGGCTTCATCACAGACTGGCATGTTTTGCAAACCCTGAGGAAGCTAAAGGGTAGCAGAGAGAGGCTTCAAATCCTGCTAAGCCAAATAGAGAGGAGATACTGGTATTTCCTGAAGACCACATGGTCCAGTCATTAGTCAGAACCCTTAGAACAGTCAAGGAGTAGGCCAGTCATGCCATGAACCAAACCCTCAAATCAGTCTGCAGCAGGGGGTTTGGTTTGCTGGGATTTTTACAAGGAGAGGGCATCCTAAACATCCCCCAAATGCAGATTGTATAAGGTTTTCTTCATTTGCCTAAATGGATCCTAAAACCTGCTATCACATCCTAAAAACGTGACGTACCACAAAGGCCCTGTGAACTAATACCTTTTCCCAATTTTTGGATGAGATTTTGAATTTATCAAGTTTCCCTGCGTGGCATGTTCTAGGAATAATTGCTTTAAAATCTGCATTCAGTGTTCGTGAATTTTCACCAAATGTATTTAAACACCCTGAATGTAATTCTGTCAAGAAATTCTGTGGAGAAACCTAGACCATTTCTGAACCTCTTTTAAATGCTCCCGTTGGTGGGGATTTGGGGAAACATGGTGTTAGAGGTACTTGGAGAGAGGCGTGTACTGCTGATTGGCGTGTCTGAGGCAGATGCTGGGGGTCTGGCGGTGAACATCTATGTGCCGTCCTTCCCAGGTCCCATGGGAAGACCTCCGTTACCTCTTTGGTGAGATCATGTATGGAGGCCACATCACAGATGACTGGGATCGCAAACTGTGTCGGGCGTACTTGGAAGAATTCATGAATCCATCTCTGGTAAGATATTTTATATGTCATTTACAGAAGAGAAAATCCTAGTAAGGATTTAAAATATTTTTTAAGTTTTATTTATTTAATCTCTGCACCCAACATGGGGCTCGAACTCACAACTCCAAGATCCAGAATCACATGCTTCACCAGCTGAGCCAGCCAGGGGCTTCTTGATTAAGAATCTTTTAAAATAACATCACTGTATAAATGCTTCTTAAATATTACTGAGGAATCTTGACCTTTTGCAAGTATATACTTGCCACTGTCACAGAGTTTGGAAGTTTGTTAGAAATGAAGAGTGTTGTTGTTGTTGTTTAAGATTTATTATTTATTTGAGAGAAAGAGAGCATGCAGGCATGTGAGTCAGGGGAGGGGCAGAGAGTGAGACTCTTCAAGCAGACTCTCCACTAAGCATGAATCCCCATACAGAGCTCCATCTCTGGACCCAAGAGATCATGTCCTGAGCCGAAACCGAGAGTCAAAGGCGTAACCCAATGAGCCACCCACATGCCCCAGAAATGCAGAGTGTGGGGCGCCATCTCAGATCTGTGAAATCCAAATCTGTTTCAGTAAGACCTCCTCGCTGATTTATCTGTGAGTCCTCATGTTCCACACCCAGGCAAAGGACCCTCACGGAAACTGGCTGAATCTTAGGAGTAACCCTTGGAGATCATGGGCATTGCCTATTTCATGGGAACACAGGGCGCCCTACATCTCTTTTCACACTTGAACAGGATACCAACTATTTTTAAAGGTGTGCCATGTCATTTCTTTGACATCAGCCAGAGCACCATCTTTCTAATAGGCATCCTGAGGCAAGGGAAACAAAAGCAAAAATAAACTATTGAGACTTTATCAAAACAAAAAGCTCCTGCACAGGAAGGAAATTTTCAATAAAACTAAAAGCCTATAGAATAGGAGAAGATATTTGCAAGTGATGTGTCTGGTTAAGGGTTAGTGGTTACCAGAATATATAAAGAATTTCTAAAACTCAACACTCAAAAAACAAATAATCCAACTGAAAATTGGGCAGAAGACATGAATCGACATTTTTCCAAAAAAGACCTACCAATGGCCAACAGACATGTGGAAAGATGCTCAACATTATTCCTCATCAGGGAGACACAAATCAAAACTACAATGAGCTACCACCTCACACCAGTCAGAATGGCTAAAATCAGCAACACAAGAAACAACAGATGTCGGTGAGGATGGGGAGCAAGGGGAACCCTCCAGTATGGTTGGTGGGAATGCAAGCTGGTACAGCCACTCTGGAAAACAGTAGGAAGTTTTCCCAAAAAGTTAAAAATAGAACTACCCCATGGGGGACACCTGGGTGGCCCGACTTCAGCTCTAGTTGTGATCTCGAGGTCTTGGGATCGAGCCCCATATTAGGGTCCCTGCTCAGCAGGGAGTCTTCTTGTCCCTCTCCTTCTACCTCTCTCCCTCTCCCCTGCTCATGTACTCTCTCTCAAATAAATAAAATGTTGGGGCCGGGGGGAAGAACTACCCTATGATCAAGCAATTGCACTGCTAGGAATCTACCCAGAAAATACAAAAACTAATTCAGAGGAACACATGCACCCCGATGTTTATAGCAGCATTATCTACAATTGCCACATTGTGGAAACAGTCCAAGTGTCCATCCAGTGGATAAAGAAGCAGTGGTGTCTATATGACAGTGGGCTGTTAACCATAAAAATGAAGGGATCTTGCCATGTGCAAGGACACGGATGGAGCTAGAGCATATAAATGCCAAAGGAAGTAAGTCAGAAAGACAAGTGATTCCACATGATTTCACGCGTGTGGAATTTAACAAAAGAAAGGCGCAAAGGAAGAAAAGAAGCAAACCAAGAAACAGCCTCTTCACTATAGAGAACAAACTGATGGTTTAGGTGGATGGGGGATGGGTGAAATAGGTGATGGGGATTGGGGGGGCACTTGGGATGAGCACGGTGGATGTATGGAAGTGTTGAATCTGTATTGTACACTTAAAACTCATACTACATGATATGTTAACTAACTGGAATTTAAATATAAGCTTTATTTTTTTTTAAAGATTTTATTTATTTATTTGACAGACAGAGATCACAAGTAGGCAGAGAGGCAGGTAGAGAGAGGGGGTGGGGGAAGCAGGCTCCCCACTGAGCAGAGAGCCTGATGTGGGGCTCGATCCCAGGACCCCGAGATCATGACCTGAGCTGAAGGCAGAGGCTTTAACCCACTGAGGCACCCAAGTGCCCCTAAATATAAGCTTTAAAAAGCAAATATGCTAAGGACTATAAAAAATAACAAAGTAGTGCATATTTTTTCATTGTTTGAGCCACCTCCTGTTGATAATTTCTCTGAGAACTTCATCTCATAAAAGTATTACGTAGTTTTTGATCCCCTTCCTCGAGTCCATTTTGAGAAGTAAATAATCATGTAATAGAAAATGTGTATTATCTGTTGTCTAATATAGAAAACTGAGACAGATTTTGTTTTTTACTACTTTTAGTAATGTTAAACAATTTGGGGACAGTGCCAAAAAAACCCCAAAAAACCAAAACCAACCACCTTTCCTGCCACGTGATCATTATTTGTTTCCGTTGCTGTGAGTCTCCCAAGTGTTTCCTTAGTTCTAATGAGCAGGATTTCACAGGTCAGAGAGACACTGTCAATTTACTCCAATTCGAAGTCCCTCCTCAGAAGAGGTCTGGGAGCAGGTTACCATGGAGATGGGAAAGCTATAAACAGTTTGAGGCGTGCGACCTTTACAGAGGTTGATTTCTCCAAGCGGTGGTGGAGGTCACGGGGCAGAGTGAGAAGCTCATGCTGGTGTTCCCTCTCTGGCTCGGGCCTGAGGACAGGGAGCGAATGACTGTTGCCAAACTAGACAGTCCATTAACCTTGCCAAGTCTGAACTACCATTCGAACAGCGGTACAATGAACACAGAGGGGCAGCAGCGGAGTGTGGGTGAGCCCTTTAGAAATGTAGGTATCCACCCTCTGTGCAGATCTGCTGATGTTTTCAGGCTCAAAATGCTTCCTTTGCTGTCTGGCTTCCTCCCCGGACAGTACCACTTCTCAGCTCAACAGAGGAAGTTCGGACCCTTGCTACTTGGTGGCAGAAAAACACTGCAACATCCCAGTTACTCTGTTCTCTTGCAGATGTGTCTCACTCTTGCTGTTTATTTCAGGAGCTTGATCTAACACCTGTGCATCTGCAGGATGTCTTTTCACCACTTCTCATGTTGGGTTTGTTGGTTTTTGTTTTTTTTTTTTTTTTAAGATTTTATTTATTTATTTGACAGAGACACAGTGAGGAGAAAGAGAACATAAGAGGGGGAGTGGGAGAGGGAGAAGCAGGCTTCCCGCTGAGCAGGGAGCCGGATGCTGGGCTCAACCCAAGGACCCTGGGATCATGACCTGAGCCAAAGGCAGATGCTTAATGATGGAGCCACCCAGGTGCCCCTCACATTGGTTAACTTATTTAGAAATTAGTACCTCTGGTTGCACTGAACCATAATCAGAAAAGCAACTCATTAATGGTGTGGAATTTAAAGCTCATCCCAGAATGCCTTCATGGTGTTGTCCTGTGAGGGGGATGGGTGGGTTTCTTGCTGGATAAGTGACAGAGACCCTGGGAGAGGGTTCCCTGATGGCAGTGTGCCTCCCAGGTCTCTAGCAAGAGGTAGGGAATTATTTATTAATATTATTCTCTCACCTAAAGCATGCACATGGCAATGCTAAATGAGTAACAGAAAATTACTTTTAGAAAATAAGGTATCAGGTCACCTGAAGGTTGTCATATATTAAAAACTCTTCTGGTAATACAAAGTAACCATTAGGAGGCTGGGCTTTGAGATAAAAAACAATACTAGGGGGCACCTGGGTGGCTCAGTGGGTTAAGCCCCTGCCTTTGGCTCAGGTCATGATCTCAGGGTCCTGGGATCGAGCCCCGCATCGGGCTCTCTGCTCACCAGGGAGCCTACTTCTCCCTCTCTCTCTGCCTGCTTGTGATCTCTCTCTCTCCCCCTCTCTCTCTCTGTCAAATAAATAAATAAAATCTTTAAAAAAAAATACTAGTGTTCGCACTCAATTCTCCCTGTATTTGCTTTTATTGTAGGCCCCTCCCCTGAGTCTCAGTTTCGTCTACTGAATAAGAATGGCCCATTTCATAGGTTTGGTGTTAGGTTTAAACATTGGTGCAGTGTTAGAACAACATGCTTAATAATTGGAAGGTCTTTTATTATTAAGTGTAAGTTTCCATGCTATCTCTTGCATACTTGGCTAGATTTAATCTGTGATTATAACAATGGAAACAATTTATTAAACACTTGCTCTGTGCCGGGGATCAGCACTCCACATCTCATGTGTGTTATTTTCGGGCTGCACCATCATCCTGCCAAGTAGGTATTAATATCCCTCGTAATCAGAGAAGAAACCCAGATTCCCACAGGTCAGACAGTTGGTAAGTAGCTAAACCAGAATTCGAGCTCGCAGTCAGACTGCACGGACTGCAGGCTATGTCTGCCCCACGCTGCATCAGTTGGAATGCTGATCTGTGTGCAGTATCTGGAGCTTGGGGCACCGATCCACTGACTTGTGTCTGTGCTTTGCGCAGTGGGTGCCCAGGGGGCTGCCGTGAACAAAACCGGGCAATCCGGGAGCTCTAGGTTCTGGTTCTGCCACTAACTTGCTGTCCAGCTTTGTGCAGGACCTCCTTGTGCCTCAGTTTATTGATTTACAAAATGAGGGTACTATCTAGAAAATCACTCCAGTACCTGTCAGCTCTGAAGACCTCATGATGATAGAATTTACCCTTGAGTAATTTCTGAAAATCCCTTACAGCACTTTGGGGTCATGGCATTTTTTACTCAAAAGGCAAAGGGCAAATGCATGTGTTTAGGTTCAGACTGAGCTGGAGGCTAAACTAGGCAGGACTCCCTGGAGAGGCAGCATAAGAGGTGGGGCTTTTATTAAATGCCAGAAAGCAAAATGTAAGAAGGACCATAGTCCTCCAGAGTCAGGCGAGATGCTGGCTTTCCCAGTGCCTAATAATTGCGCCTGACACTGATTTCTGTAAAAATGACTTCAAATCCTTGATGATTTGGTGGGGGGGGGGGGGGGGCATAATGCGGAGTCTCATTCTCTTTGAGCACAATGCCATTAATTTTTTCAAATAACTTTATTGAGACAAATTCAAAGAGAAGTTTACCAATTCCACTTGGACAATCCAAAGGCTTTAGGCATATTCACAGCTGTGCCGTCACCACAGTCTGTTTTAGACACCTCGTCACCCCCCACAGAAAACCCTTTACCCATTAGGAGTCACTCGCCATGCTCTCCCCGACTCCCCAGCCCCAGGCAACTACTTACTCATCTACTTTTTGTCTCTGGGTTTGCCTGTTCTGGATATTTTATGTAAATAGAATGATACACAGCCTTCTGTATTTGCTACCTTTCTCTTAATGTAATGTTTTCAAGGTTCACCTATGCTATAGTATATGTCATTGTTTCCTTTTTATGGCCAAATCATATTCCATTGTATGCACCATTTTCTTTATGCATTCATCAGCTGATGGGCATTTGGGTTGTTTCTGTTTTTTTGGCTATTAGCAGTAATGCTGCTAATGAACACTTATGAACAGGCGTTTGTGTGGACATACATTTGCATTTCCTTTGGGTGTATACCTAGGAATGAAATTGTTGGATCATAAGGTAACTCTGTTTAACATTTTAAGGAACTGCCATATGATTTTTCCAAAGTGGATGCACCATTTTATATCCCCACCAGCAGCATATCAGGTTCTACACTCTCCACTTCTCTGCTGACACTCTTGTTACCCCCTTTTTTTTTTTTCTTAAGCCATCCTGGTAGGTGTGAAGTGGTACCTTGTTGTGGTTTTGGTTGGCATTCCTCTAGACACTAACCATGCTGAGCATCTTTTCATGTGCTTATTGGCAATTCATTAGTCTTCTTTGGAGAAATGTCTCTTTAGAATTATTGACTCTTTGAGGAGTAACAATAACCTCCTCAAATAACCTCCCCCAAAGGTCCATATGCAGAGCGCTCTACTCTTCTGGCCTCATCACCAAGCAGCAGATTTTCATAAAAGCCTTGGGTAGGAAAGGATTCAGAACCAGGATTCACAGAGCTCCTTGAGCACATGGAAACCTTTACAGTTTTCTTTCTTTTTTTTAATTTAATTTTTTTCAGTGTTCCAAGAGTCATTGTTTATGCACCACACCCAGTGCTCCATGCAATACATGTCCTCCTTAATACCCACCGCCAGGCTCACCCTAACCCCCAACCCTCACCCCTCCCCTCCAAAACTCTGTTTGTTTCTCAGAGTCCACAGTCTCTCATGGTTTGGTTCCCCCTCCAATTTCCAACTCACTTTTCCTTTCCTTCTCCTAATGTCCTCCATGTTATTCCTTATGCTCCACTATGAGTGAAACCATATGATAATTGACTCTGTCTGCTTGACTTATTTCACTCAGCATAATCTCCTCCGGTCCCACCCATGTTGATAGAAAAGTTGGGTATTCATCCTTTCTGATGGCTGAGTAATATTCCATTGGGTATATGGACCACATCTTCCTTAGTCATTCGTCTGTTGAAGGGCATCTTGGTTCTTTCCACAGTTTGGCAACTGTGGCCATTGCTGCTATGAATATTTGGGTACAGATGGCCCTTCTTTTCACTATGTCCCTTTACAGTTTTCTTAAAGGAGAAAGAGAACAGGTAAACACCTACATGAACAAAGACTCATTTTTCGAACTTTGCCTGTTTGACATCACAGTAGGAATGTACAGTGGAACATTCCTCAGGTTGTGTTTCCTCAGAATATGTTTGAAATAATCATGTCTATTCCCAGGACACAGAAAAGACCCAAACGAACATCAAAGCCTACTTACATGCTTAGCTGTTTGCATATATGGTCTTTAAATTCCCAGTCATGATCATTAGGTTGCTAGTAAGAGTGATATTTCACTGATGAGACTGAAACTCAGATAAACTGTCATATTTTAAGGCCTCCAGCCACCAACCCACTCAGGGATGGGAACTGCACCATGTCTGGCTGACCAGAAACCTCAAGCCTTTGCCTTTCCGTTGTGGTTTTCTTGTGTTTTGCTCATTAACGAACATATAAAAGCACTCTTCCCGTGTTTGTAAAAAGACTGCTTAACTGTCTCTCCAGAAAGTACAGACCATTTGCGTTCCCACCAGCACTATAGGAGCAGGCCCTCCTTGCTCCTTCTAGTCCCCATGGCATTTTAACATTTCTAAGCAGTTCCACTTCTTGGTTTCTTTGCTTGAAACTCTGTTTCTAACTTTCTGTCTTTCATGGAAGGACAATTTAACTGGCTTTTAAGATTTCTTTCAACAGTCCAGTGAGCCCTTACAGGGAAGATCAAGTCCTTGTTTGCAGGGACCAAAGTCTGGTTTGTATATATGTATTCTAATTTCTGGTTTCATTATTTGTATTTTGTGCCCATATCTCTGTTTTGAATAAATTATCTCATAGACTAATAATACAAGCTAAAATCTCCCCCACAGTTTTGTTTCGGTCACCTTGAACAGGTGAGATTGAAATGGATTATTCTTAGGGACCCTGGTGGCTCAGGCAGTTAAGCATCTGCCTTAAGGTCATGATCCCAGGGTCCTGGAATCGAGCCCCGCATTGGGCCCTCTGCTCAGCAGGGAGCCCGTTTCTCCCTCTCTCTCCCTCTGCCCTTCCCTCTGCTTGTGCGTGTGTGCACTGCCTCTCAAATAAATACGTGAAATATTTAAAGAAAAAAGAAATGGATTAGTCTGATTTCTAAAAATGAAGTGCTAGAAAGTGCAGATAAATGAGTGAAATAAACCATGCTAACAGATACTGGCGGGGAGATGGTCCAAGTTGCTCCTGTTTCTCACGAAATGAAAGAGTAGCTTAACTTGGAACTCTTCCTAGTGCAGAACAAGTGCCAACTCCAATATTTAAAACGCCTTCTGGAGTTCACAGCCACCAGTGAGCATCGTCAGTAAGGACACAGGCCCTCCGGGAAACTGGCGATGGCAGGTCTGAGAACGAACAAGCTGTCAGTACTCACAGCTGACCTGGTTGTATAGAAAATCACTTCCTTTGTCCCCATCAGACTTGGAGTTTCTTAAGAACTAGAATAGATGAAACTTTTATACTCCAGAGGCTTGTTAGGCTACACTAGGTGGTGAGTACCTAGTATCCAGTAACAATCTGCGAATACCTACTTTGTCTCCGGGTGAGAGAGAGGGGACCAGTGGCATAACATACACAATTAGAGGAACCCCAATTTCAGAAAATGATTTAGAAAATCCAGGCATAAAGGAGCTACATTCGGTAAGTGATTTTTAAAGTGTCCCACTGGGGGCGCCTGGGTGGCTCAGTGGGTTAAGCCAATGCCTTCGGCTCAGGTCACGATCTCAAGGTCCTGGGATTGAGTCCCACATTGGGCTCTCTGCTCAGCAGGGAGCCTGCTTCCCTCTCTCTCTCTGCCTGCCTCTTCGTCTACTTGTGATTTCTCTCTGTCAAATAAATAAATAAAATCTTTTAAAAAATTGTTAAAGTATCCCACTGTCCATTTAAGCACATCGAGACAGAATTTATAGCGAGAGAGATTGGGAAAATGAAAGAGGAGGTTATGGCCCCTGGGAACTAAAAAACAATTGAGAAAAGATTTGAGATGATGCTGAGTGATCCAGAAAATTCTAAGCACTTGACTGAGTTTATGTTTGGTGAGAGGACCAGGTGCATAAATTGTTTTGCTATGTTTTGAGGAACCGTGTTCACATGTCCAGGTTTGGTGCTGCTCTTCATTGCCTTTGTTAAGAACCTTCCTCTACATGGAATGTCTACCCACTGCCCCCGCCTTAATGAAGTAGATGGGCATGATCAATGCCTCATCATGCCAGCCTTCTGTTCGTTAGGCACCTGTGCCTCATTCAGTGAGCACCAGTATGTGCCAGCAGCGGTCCCAGGGTCTGTGGATCTTGAGATGAGCAACACGGGCTCTGTCCCGAGTAGCTCAAAGGTAAGGAGGCAGCACTGATAGGATTCTCTATATATTCTGCCCTGTACAATGTTACATACGCACAGTCCTGTTTTTCAGTATATGTACATGGAACTGTGTTTATAACATGTGTATGTATCACATATCAAATAATTCGAAGCCCTATTGTGAAAAAGTATGTACATTTGGAAAGCAAAGCCTAGAGAGTCATAGAAAGTGTGTGCAGAATGAAGATGTAAATCAGGCCTCTTGCCTGGGGGGCGGCGGTGGGGGATTACTCTGAGTCTCAGTTTCTCTCTGCAGAATGTTTGCAGAGGTTTGGGACAGTCACTGACGGGGAGCACGTGATGGGGTGATCACGCAGTAGATGGGTCAGAACCCAGTTGGCCTTTCGTGTGCATGGATCTTGTTGCCCCAAGCAAACTGCAGACTCCATCTTCTGGGGGCAAGGATTCACGTGTTCCTTGGACTACCCGCTTCCCCCCGCCCCCACCAGAGGTCAGCCTGGTGCCCTCCATGGGGCAAAAAGATGGGTTACAAAAGCATCATGAAACATTTTAGAGAGCCTGCACCCCATGCAGCATTGCGCTGGACATTCCTACCCAGCATGTTCTCAAAGTGTCTTAGGATGCTAAGAGTGATTTCCTTTTAGACTTGTCATAACGGACTTTTTCCCTTTGTGGCTGAAGATTGAAGAGGAGTTCATGCTGGCACCGGGATTTGCAGCCCCACCTAACCTAGATTACTCAGGCTACCATCAGTACATAGAGGAGAAGCTGCCTCCAGAAAGCCCAGCACTGTACGGCCTCCATGCAAACGCTGAGCTAGAACTCCTGACAGTGATGTCCAACACGCTCTTCAGAACGTTGCTGGAGCTGCAGCCCAGGAATGCGCTCATCAGTGAGGAGCTGGGGCAGTCCGCGGAAGAGAAGGTAGGCGGTCTGTTTTCTGTTGCGCTGTAACATGTAACATGTAACATGTTCACAGTGAGTGATCTAAGTGGACCACTCGATGGCTTTTTCCCTTTCCATAGATCCATATAATCACCACCCAGGTGAAAATTCTTAACATTTCCAACACTTGGGTTCAGTCTATCCCTCTGCCTCTGCCCAAACCTGACCTCTATCAGCATAGACGAGCTTTGCCTCTGTTTCTTTGTCAAATGGATGCGTTCCTTCAGTACGTCCTGGTGCACATGCAGCCCCTCTCAATCCATGTTACATTTACGAGATTCGTCTGTATTGTTGCATGGACCAGTGACTCAATTTTGTCTAGTATTCTATTGTACATGTATATAGTTCATGCTTTAATTCATTCTATAGTAGATGGATGTTTGGGTTATTTCTAGTCTTTCACTGTTTTGATTTATCACAGCCATGAATATTCTTGGAGTCTTTTGTCAACCGGTACAGGCAACTCCCAGAGGTGTTCTCCAATATTCCTCACCCCCTTTCCTCAGAAGTGGAGTGGCTGGATTGTGGGATGTAATGTGTAGCTTCAGTAGATATTCCCAAATATCTTCAGTAGATATTCCCAAAGTGTTTGTACCACTTACACTCCCGCCAGCAGTGTGCACATTTCATTTGCTCTCCATCCTTGGGGTTGTGTTAGCAGTACTAATTCATTCTGGTTTTAACTCTGCATTCCTAGTCAAGGACTAAGGCTGAGCATTTTTTCCTATGACCTTGGTCATCTAGATGTAATCTTATATGAAGTGCCTGTTCCAGCTGCTCGCCCATTTCTTTGTTGTCAGTGTTTTTCTCACAGATTTGTAAGGACTCTATTCTCATTGTACATTCTTTGTCAGATGGCTGTATTGCAAACATCTCCAAATCTGTGACTTGCCTTTCACGCTGTGTTTTTGGCTCTATCATTTTGTTATGGTGTCTATTTTACATTATCTTGGGAGATTGGCATTATTTCTTTTTTCTTTTGGCATTATTCTTTTGAAGGTATGTATTATCCTAGAACGACAGGGATGAGAAACAGACATCAAGTCTTATTTGGTTTTACATTTAGTTTATTTTCCCCCCAGATAAATTAGCCCTCATTTCCCTCACAATTTAATCAGGATTCGACTGACAAGGATTCAGGTTGTTGGAACACACTAACCATCAGATTTAATTATAGTGAGATCTGAGGAATTTTCATATTATTTCTTGAAATAGGGCCATTTGCTGAGGCCCTTGGTTGTCATTTAGAGGCTTTAGAATTTGTTGTGGGGTGTTTTATTCTATATACTAACATTTTCCTTGTATGATTGTTAGACCTCTTTGTTTGTTTGTTTTAAGATTTTGTTTATTTATTTGATAGAGATCACAGGCAAAGAGGCAGGCAGGTGGCAGGGGGAAGAGGGGGAAGGGGGAAGCAGGCTCCCTGCTGAGCAGAGAGCCTGATGTGGGGCTCGATCCCAGGACCCTGGGATCATGACCCGAGCTGAAGGCAGAGGCTTTAACCCACTGAGCCACCCAGGCACCCCTGTCATTATGTTTTGTTTTTTAAGATAAAAAAGGAAACGTTCATCCATTTGGAAAAAGCTTTCTATTTTTTCTATTAATAGAAGCAGAGAGATGGATGAAGTCTTCATTTAGTTTTGGGGCTTTGATCTTTCCAACAAAGAAGCCATCTATTAAACCAGAAACTGCGAAGCAAATAATCTGTAGATGCCTCAGCACAGTGAACAGGCAAACAGATTGTGGCAATGACTCTTTTGGATGCTTACTATATGCTAGGCAGTAAAGGACGTGCTTTACAAATAAGCCACTTAATAGCTTCAAGTAGTATCAGGATCCCTATTCCAGACTTAAGTTTAGGGGACTTGTCAGACTGCTAGAAAGGGACAATGAAGGAAACCAAACTCTAGCTAATTCCAAAAGCCATTCTTTTACCTAACCTGCCTACTATACTGTTTCATTCTTTCTAAAGATGCTGCAGGTGAGTTTAAGATTTCAGGACCTGAGGGCACCTGGGTGGCTCAGTGGGTTAAGCCGCTGCCTTCAGCTCAGGTCATGATCTCAGGGTCCTGGGTTCGAGTCCCACATCAGGCTCTCTGCTCGGTAGGGAGCCTGCTTCCTCCTCTTTCTCTCTGCCTGCCTCTCTGCCTACTTGTGATCTCTCTCTGTCAAATAAATAAATAAAATCTTTAAAAAAAAAAAAAAAAAAGATTTCAGGACCTGAAAAATAACCTGCCAGGGTGCTAAAGCAATTTGGGATTAGGCTTCCAGAACCACAGTCAGTAGTGCAAGAAAGCAAGGAAAGAGTGAAAGCTGCCTGAGGCTGAAGACAGGCAGTACTCGTAAATCTTTTGTCCATTTTAGGTATTCGTTGGTTTTCCCCAGTCCAGTAAAAGATGAGAAAAAATATGTATATTGAAGTACTACATACATTTTCACATCTTTAATTTATAAATCTTTTATTTCTTCAAGGCAGTAATTAAAGAAGACAGAGAGACTCCCTTGGTATTAGAAATGTGGATCCAAATTGCTCCTAAAATTTTAGGCTATGTCAGTTGGGAGGGCCACATCATAGACTCACCAGAATTAGCTCAAGCCTAAAGGGCATTTTTGGTTCATGTGACTTTTCAAATGTTTTTTTTTTTTTCTTTTTTAATTAGCAGAACATTACAAATATAGTACCTAAATGTTGGGATTCTACTTCCTCTGATTCCATCTTTGCATACCAGTGAAACATAGATGATGATGACAGTTCTTCGATTCCTTAAACGCTGACAGCAAATAAACTGCAGACAAAGAGTAGCTCCTTTCCGGTGGGATCCGCAGAAGGGGAGGGGCTGCCTTGATGCAGAAGTAGTTGAGCTCGTCCACAGTGCATGTCCGCCCATATCCAGGGAGTAGTGGGTCTCTCTTAAATGCGTTAGCAGGCATCTTTGGGAGTGGTGGAATATATTCTGGGACTTCTTTGAAATGTCAAGGGCATGGTTCCTATGACTAAAAATGAAACACAGAGGAGCTAAATCTTGTGTGTTAATGATTTAAGGTTAGGAATATCTTGGATGACATTTTGGAGAAACTTCCAGAAGAGTTCAACATGGCGGAGATAATGCAAAAAAGCTCCAACAGAAGCCCCTATGTTCTTGTTTGCTTCCAAGAGTGTGAAAGGATGAATATTCTCCTGCAGGAAATCCGTGTGTCGCTTCAACAGTTAGAACTTGGTTGCAAGGTAAGTTTACAAGTTTAAAAGCAGTCAGTTTGAAATCTAACCCACGTCCAAAGACACTGACTGTGTGGCCTCTCTTCTCCGTGCCAGGGGGAGCTGCCATTCTCTCCTGAGATGGAAGCCCAGCAGTCCCAGCTGAGTTATGACACCGTCCCAGACACTTGGAGCAGACTGGCTTATCCATCCACATATGGCCTGGCGCAGTGGTGAGTTGCCCCTCCCAGGCCCCCGGCCAGTATCTGCCTGGCTGCTGGCTCGGTGTTCTCAGTTCCTGTCGCGTTGGAGCAGCTATGAAGAGTGTACTTAGTGAATTTACTGGCCTGTGGTCGTGCAAACAGAGCGCCACCACTTTCACTGGAGTCTTTTCCATGTGTTGCTTTAAAGGCAAAGATCAGTGAAAAGTTAGGGTCAAAGCAAGAGTCACATGCTGCCCCTTCCTTAGTTGTTGTTTGATCTTGGACAAAATACCTGATCTTCCTAGTATCTGTTTATCATCAGGAAAATGCAGGTAACCATTCCTTCATTATTATTTAAATGGCCATGGGAGGCAACTTGAGTTTGCTTTCCTGTTATTTCATATGCTTATTTACGAAGGTAGTGATTACCAATGCCATCTCATAGCTAACTTTGAAAAGATTTTAGTAGAGGGGCGCCTGGGTGGCTCAGTAGGTTCAGTGGCTGCCTTTGGCTCAGGTCAAGATCCCAGCATCATGGTCAAGATCCCAGCGTCATGGGATCCAGTCCCACATCGGGCTTCTTGCTTCTCCACCTGTTCTGCCTGCTGCTCTCCCTGCTTATGTTCTCTCTCTCTGGCATATAAATGAATGAAATCTTTTAAAAACAACAACAATGAAAAAGGTTCTGGTTGAGTATACAGGAAAGCTGACCGCTTGGGTGTATGGTTGTGAGTGCAGAGCTGTTCCAGATTCCAGGACCAAAATTCACAGTTCCCTGATGGCCAGTGCTGCTCCTTGGCTTTTGTAGTCAACATAGGAAGTTTCAAAGATTCTCTCTATTCCTGTATTCTCCAGTACCAGAATTTTTTTTCTTCCTTTCCCACCTTTTTTCCATGAACCAGAATGCTACTCCGAGCCTTAAACTGGAAAGTTCCATCAGAATTCCACATGAGGGGCACCTGGCTGGCTTGGTTGATAGAGCATGCAACTCTTGGATTGTGAGTTCAAGCCCCATGTTGGGCATAGAGATTACGTAAAAAAACAGAATCTTTAGAAAATTTTTCAAATGACTGCACCTTAGAACTGCCATCCAGGCAGCCAGATGTTGGCTGTGTGGGTTGTGTGCAAACATAACGGAAGGGGCAATGTGGAAGGGACACAGATGACAGCAATAACCATGGTGGGGGAAGAGTGAACAGAGCTATTCACTGGATTTCTGTGAACGCGATGGATATCCCAAATTAGATTTTGTATTTCCAATTAAAAATATTTACATTACACTTAAGTTTTATAATGTAATTTTTGGAGTCACTTCCATCTTATTTTGTGCTTTCTGGTTTCTGTATTTCTCATTTATTCCAATTTTTTTCCAGCTTCTGTCAGTTTGTCTGGGTTCCTTTCCCCTCCCCTGACTTTTCCTTTATTAAAGTAGGCTCCATGCCCAGTGTGGAGCCCGACGTGGGTCTTGAACTCAGGACCCTGAGATAAAGACCAGAGCAGGTATCGAGAGTCAGCTGTCCAACTGAGTCACCCAGGCGCCCCCTAATAGTTTTCTTTATTCCATATTTATCCCTGTACAGTTCCTGTTATTTTTTTTTTTTAAGATTTTATTTATTTGACAGACAAAGATCACAAGTAGGCAGAGAGGCAGGCAGAGAGAGAGGGGAGGAAGCAGGCTCCCTTCGGAGCAAAGAGCCTGATGCAGGGCTTGATCCCAAGATCCTGGGATCATGACCTGAGCCGAAGGCAGAGGCTTTAACCCACTGAGCCACCCAGGTGCCCCAGTTCCTGTTATTTTAGCAGAGACACTTTACACTGTAACCTACACACTTGATTTTTCTAACACAATGTAAAGTCAACACTTTTAACCTCCCTCTGAACATCAGCCTCTTCTGGTCTGCAACTGTAATTCAACCTTACTTTAAACCATAGTATTTGTGTTTTGTTTTTAGTCAATTATTTTCACTTTAGCAACATACATTGATTTCTTTGTTCATTGTTGCTTTTTATAGCTCATTCTGGGCTCCTTTGTTCTGGGTCCTCTTACCTGCTAAAGGACAAGATATACAACAGGGCTTTCAGCTTATGTGGTGGGGAGTAAACAGGGCTCTTTGTGTGTCTGAATTTTCTTCACTCTTGCTCCATAGTTTACCTACATGTACAATTCTAGGATACCATGATTTTTCTCTCAGCCCTGTGGTTTGGTAACTCCATTGTTTGCTGGCATTTATTATAACCAATGAGACTGTAAATGTACCTGTCATCACTTCACAGCTAATCTCTTTTCTCTGGAACATTTTTCACATTTTTCTCTTCATCTTTGACGTTCTGCAACTTTACTCCTTTATTTAGGTGTGGACTTTTTAAAACATATCCCCATTAGTACCGAATTGTTGTAAATGTGTAGGTTTGTCTGCCTGTTGCCTCCACTCTGAAAAATTCTTAGTGCTCTCCCAACACTGCCTTCCCCCATTGTCTTCATTGTATTTACCTACCTGAAATCTTCTATTTTCAATCTGTTGTCTTGTTCTGCTGTACCCTGGTTGATTTCATTGGTCTGGCGGGGTGGGGAGGACTCCATTTTTTCCAGTTTATTGTGTTTCCCCTTGCCCTTTAACATTTCATTGTCCAAAATCAATTTTCAATTCCATGTTCTTTATATGGGGGCAGGGGAAGTATCAGTCTTGGTTTCATAAATTCCTGTTTTTGTGACTATTACTCTAGTTTCTTAGGAGTTTAAACCTATCAAAGAGTCTTTTTTTTACCCCCCAGATTCTTCTTATGTTTATTTGCTAGGTTGTCAACCTTCTTGTTTGTTGGATTTGGTACAAGTTTTTTATGCCATATAATCAGTTGTCTTTATATTCAAATGACAGGCTGGCTGGTTATAAAAAAAAAAAAAATTAACCTTATTATTGTGGGGTGGCTTTGTAGGCAGCACAGCATTCTCTGATCAAATGCTGCTGTGGGGGTGTCTGCAGAAGACTCAGAGAAGGGAAAAAAGACTGTTTCCCTGGGAGGATTCCATCTTCAGTCAGTATTAAGCTGTATCTTAGTATTGATTATTCATTGCCTAATTTTCCTGAAACACGGCATGTCCAACTTCAGAGTCAAATTTGTAATTGAGAAAAACTCAAATTTCCTAGAACTGTTTCCAATCTTTTTCCCATTTCATTTAAAAATGCTTACTCTGAACTCTTTCTACTTAATGTCCTTTTTCTACCTTCCAAACCTTAATCCTACTTGAACAAGCAATCATTTTTGTTTAAAAACCTACTGTAAATTGGCTACAATGCCTATCCCCTTGTGGCAACATTTTTAGATGGAAAGTCTTTTCTTTTCCTATCTCTTCCTGTTCTTCACCCTCCTGTCTTCAAGTAGGTTTTCCCTACAGCAGCTATTTGGAAGAATTTAAATTGGGCGGACAAGGGCCATGTTCTAAGAGCAGGGATTTTCCTGGCAGTGACCCAGGTTTCTCTGTGAACATCATCCCTGCTGCTTTTGCAACCCTTAACCCAACCAGGTCCCAGAAAACTTGGGAGCTAGCCTGGGTGCCCCACCCCCTTGGGGAACTGCCTGCTGGCTTTGATCTTGGCGCTGTCTTCCATCTCATACCCCTGCTCCATCTTCCTTTTCTTTCGGACAGCCCTCAATTTTACGTTTTAAAGCTTGATGTGTTTGATTTTATCAGAGAGTCATTTTCCTGTAGCCTCCCTTGCGTAATTGTTGTGCTGATGAGTTCAGAACCTGGGTAAAACCATCACTTTCTCACAGGCAGGTAGAGGCTGGGAGGTGCTGTTTCTCTTCATTACCTGTCTTCCCTTCTTCAGGCGACAACTGTTAGTGGGAAGACCACAGCCACAGCGGTACCGTCCCTGCCCTTCCCAGCAGCCTTCCCCTGCCTTCTCGAATCCTGTACACAGTCTACCTATGTGAGATCACCACCCATCCCTAAAGTCACTCAGTAGGTTGACATGAATTTTCCACATTCCCATGTTTCCTGTCCCTAATGGTAATAGTTACAAAACTTCAACAGGAAACAAAATCGAGCTTTTTATAGGAACGGTGTTTTGCAAATCTAAGGATGTTTTTGGTTATCAGTGGTGCGTCTGTCCCATGTTCCCTTGAACCTACCTCAGCGGATTGGAAAACTCGTACTAAAGAGCACGTCTGTGTCTCCCTGCCTTGCGTTTACCAGGTTTAATGACCTCCTTTCACGGTGCCGGGAACTCGAAACCTGGACCCACGATCTTGCCCTCCCAGCTGTGGTGTGGCTTTCGGGCTTCTTCAACCCGGAGTCCTTCCTAACTGGTAAGAGCTGCCGGGCCCTCTTGCCCTGCTCCCCAGGGATCACGCAGGGGCCAGCAAAGGGGCCCAGAGAGGGAGAATTCCAAGTGGAAGGGCCACATGAAATGGGACGGAGTGCACTTTAGTCAACATTTTCTGTGAAGGGCCACATGGGCTCCGTCCCAGTGGCTCCACTGTGCCCCCGCCAGTGCCAAACCAGGGGACAGGCAACCACGGCGCATGGCTGTCCCAGTGAAGTTCTTCCACAAGAGCAGGGCCGGTGTCCTGCAGGCATTTGCCGGCACTGGTCTAGCACAGCCCCATGCCCCACTGAGGGCCGGGAGCGTGTCGCAGGGCGGTGGCCGTGGCCGGCTCACCAGCGGCTCCTGTGAACCTTCACACCGCCTCCTCCTTGTCCTCCCACAGCAATCATGCAGACCATGGCCCGAAAAAATGGGTGGCCACTGGATAAAATGAGCTTGACTGTTGATGTCACCAAGAAAACGAAGGAAGACTATGGCCATCCTCCACGGGAAGGCGCCTATCTCCACGGGCTCGTCCTGGAAGGTACGCTCCCCCGAGGAGCCCACGTAGGGCTAGTACCTGGAGGCCCGTTCTTAAATTTGGCTTGGCATTTGCCCTTGTTCACTCCACTCCTCAGCAGTCACTTTTCTCTAGTGCTTGCGTACCTCATTTCCTAGTTTCACAGAATTTTATACCAGGTTCTGTGTTCAAGGTCAGCCCAAGCTTAAGGCATTTAGGGTGATGGCCGTCAATTCAGCGCAGGCCTTAACTTACTCTGCAGTGTTAACACGAGATGTAGATGCAGATTTAATTCAAAAATCGTAATTAAAAAAACCAACTTCACTGCTATTTTACTACAAGACTTCTTTAAGCCCTTCGAATCTCTAAAGGGGGTTAAGAGGGAATGTGCTGAATTAGAGACAGTCACACTGTTTTGAGAACAAATTCATTAGCTCTACTGTGCCTGGATTCCTGTAGAATCTGTTTTCATGCAAATTTTAGACCTTTTGAATTTCAGTGTAGTTTTTTCAAAGGAAAGCTGAGGTGTGGAGCCCTGCTTACCACCACTCCCCATCCCCCTCTGTGGCAAGAAAGCTCCTGACAAGAAGTAACTGCCAAACCAAACATTTATTGCCTCCAACAGGAGAGGAGTGGTACCCACATGCCACATTCTTGCAACTCTTGTGTTTTCTCGGTAGGTGCCCGATGGGACACACAGTCAGGAACCATTGCAGAAGCCTGCCTCCAGGAGGTCACATCGGTGATGCCCGTCATCTTTGCCAAAGCCATCCCCGCGGACAGACAGGAAACCAAACACACGTATGAATGTCCCGTGTATAAAACCAAAATGAGGGGCTCTAACTATGTGTGGACCTTCCGGCTGAAAAGCCAAGATAAGACCACCAAGTGGGTCCTGGCCGGTGTGGCTCTGTTGCTTGAAGCATGAAAACGGGCCACAGCCAGGATGGTCACTGGGGTCCATACACGCTAATTTACTTTACTGAGAGCTACCAAACCTCCCTCCCACTTAGATAACTTTGAAGTAATGTACATGTGCCTTAATTTTGTTTAAACACCATCCTTAATAAAGTCTCCCCATCAGTGAAGGGGAATTTTAGCTCTTGCAAACATTAAACAAAATCTTTTTAAATTAAAAATGAGCCCTGACATTCTTAGTCTGGCAGCAGGTGACTCCTGAATGAAGGGGCAGCCGTTCCCGCCAGCCAGCAGGGCCCCATGGCCTCCAGTGTCATGAAGGTGACAGTCTACTTTCTGTTCATTCAAGTTTTCATAAAAATAAAACTCTAGTACTCACAAGATCTATGAATAATTGCACTTTGTAATTTAGGGGAATGTTCTTTCACAAATTCCAATGACCCAGAGAAGGGTTAACTGTGTGGTCCTGGACTAGAGGTAAAGATCAAGGCCACACAGATAAACAGTGTCAAAGGCAAGAGCTGCTTATACAATGTTTTCTCTGGAACTTACCTGGACTTTAACTCCACCCCATTTAAACTGCTTTTTTTTCAATCATAAGCAGGTTCTTTTAAACAATTCAATATATGTAGGGGCCTGCGGATACATGTATAGAGATTCCTCTGCTGAGCCGTCTTCCTGAGAAATCTTTTTAGACAATCTTAAAAAAAAAATAGCATTTAGGTCTACAAAGAATTTCTGTATAAAAACACAATGGTAAGAAATCTTAGGCACAAGTGGCATGGCAGGGCCGGCCGGCGTGCTCTACGGTGAGCGGGCTGGCTCTTCTCTTAATGGTCTTCCACCAGCTGCTTCTGTAAGCTGAAAGACAGAGGGGACGGAGGCATATATAAGGTGGATCCTAGGCTCAACCCCTCATGGAGAGTGGGGAGCCCAAGCCCGGATCTTCGATGCAAGGTTGGTCCTGCCTCGTCCTGCTTCCGAGAGAGGAGACCCTGCAGGCAGGCCCCAGGAGCCCCCGGCCTCACTCCAGAACGGAGCTCTGGACTTCGGGGCTGTTTCCTCAGCGCCAGAAGGTGAGCACAGCCTCCCCGGAGCACACCACCCACCGCACCCTGCTCGGCCTGCACCGTCTCTGCCGCTCCCCATTTTACACAATGAGGGGGAAACAGGCAGTGCCCAGATGAAAATTCTAGCAAAGGAGGGAACGTTCTAACAAGGCAAACAACAGTCCTGAGCTGCTGCCACGTGAGCAGACAGGGAATGGGTGGCACTCAAGCCTCTGCCGGCGCTGGGATCTCAGCCTCTGTCGTGGGACACTCACCTCTCGAGGTATTCCTTAACGTTATTGTAGCCGTAGAACTTGGCCAGGTGGATGAGGATCCCCGTGGCACAGCGGCCGTCCCGCTTCCGGCAGTAGCTGCAGTTGCAGATCCCGCGGCAGGGAGGGCACACCCAGTCCTGGAAGAACGGTGTCCCCATGACCTCTGCGCTGGGGCCCAGCCCCCCACCGCCGCCCCTCCAGCCTAGAGTCCCATGTGCCTTCTAGGAAAGAGCACACGGTGACCCCATGGGTCTCCCTCCTCCACCTGTTTCAAGGCCCAGACAGGCTGACCACCCAGGGTGCCGCATGGGCAGAAACCCAACCAGCAATTGTGCAGAATCTGAGGAGGACAAAAGAGCAGTGAGACTGAGGTGTGAATTCGAGCTCTTCTACTTCCAAAACCACTTCTTCACCGGAGTTGTTTAGATTCGTCTGCCCACTGGGGACAGTACCTGTTTACCCCACATCCATAGGCCAGGGGCAAACTGAGGGCAGAGGCTCTGGAGCCAGACTGCCCAGGTTCAAGTGTATGGATCTTAACCATACTATTATCTCAAGGACCTGAGGAACAGGGAGGGTATATATCTACTTCGCTAGGTTAAACAAACTAGCCAACCACAACAGAGAAAAAAAACCTTAGACCAGGGGCCGCCACGCCAGAAGCACTCTCCACAGTGACCTCCCTGCCCCCGAGCTTTGCCCGAGCTAACCCCGCTGCTGCAGGAGAGCACACAGGTCCACCTTCGAAATCCGAACTGAAAAAAAGCGTGGCTCTGACCCCTGCAGACATCGCCTCTGTCATACCGGCCAGCGTGCTCATTCCAGAAGGAAGCTGTACTTTTCATTTCCTCCCGCGTGCTGGGTCGTAGGGATGGCACACTGCAGCTACCGGTCCCCAATAGGGCCCAAGGAGCCCCTCGTTCCACCTGCTTCTCTCTGCCAGTACAGTTCATCACAAGCGAACACGACTCCTACCGGGTCCAGCAGCGCGGATCTCACATCCTCCCCGTAGCGATTCCTCAGGCACGGCCCGCAGAACTGTCCTCGCACACCGCCGCAGCTCTGGTTCCGACACACAGTCTTGGTGTCGATGGTCTTCTGCCTACACTGGTGGCAGGTGTTGCCCTGAGGGAGGAAGACGGGATTTAGGGGGTGATACCCACAAGGCCACATGGGGCCATGTACGCTCATCGGGGCATGAAGCAGTACGGCCTCTTTGGCACAAACCACAGCCCTGTCTAGAAGCCCGGAAGGAAGGACATGATCAGAGGGACCAGCAGAAAGCCGTGAGGCAGGGGAGGAAGAGCCCACAGATGGTGTCAGGGGCCCAGTGGCCATGAGTCTCAGGCAGCAAAACGGGGCTCTGGCCTCGCTTCCAGGAATCCCGGTCTTTTCAGAATACAATTTGTTGGTGTTAAAATGCTGACAACTAAAAACCTCTTACTACCTTAATAAGACACTGCCTCATCTTAAAAAAAAAAATGCATACCACCATGAAGCCTCCCTCCGAATCACTGTTTAATAAAAAATATTTAACCCATTTCCTACTGACTGAAGATACTCTGTCAAACTAGTTCCTATGGCTATATGAATCAAAAAGCACACACACAAAAAACCCCCCCCAGTCACCCTACAGTGTGTTTTTCCCCTGTTTAAAACATGAACACTCTAAAGATTATTTAAAATGTGACTATTCTAAATGCACTTTTCCAAACTGTATGCCTGCCTTCCCAAAGATCATATGCATCCCCCAGAGACCTTTCCCGAGAATTCCTACACCAAGGGGCTTCCCCTTCCCAGTCACAGCTGACCCTTCCTGTCAGAGGGGAGAAGGCCTGAGGGTATGAGCCCAGCTATAGTTTAAAGACAATGCAAGATTTCAAATACCACTGCCTCAGACTCCCCATTAGAATCACAATCATGTGAATTATTTGTTATATATAATTTACCAGAACTTTATCATAGATTTTATCTCGAACAGTTATGGCAACATTTTCTAAGTCCTCTTCAGTGATATCCTCCACTGGCCGAAAAGAGGATATTCGGTGACGCCGTCTGTACCCCTGGCATTTCCCCTGTAAAACAAACCAAAGCAGAACCTGGCATAAGCTGTTTTGACTGGTTAAAAAAACACATAAAAATTTCACACTCTGAGGGCGCCTAGGTGGCTCAGGCGGTTAAGCCTCTGCCTTCAGCTCAGGTCCTCACCTCAGGGTCCTGGGATCAAGTCCCGTATGAGGCTCCCTGCTCGGTGAGGAGTCTGCTTCTCCCTCTCTGTGCCAACTCCCCGCCCCCCAGCTCATGTTTTCTCTCTCAAATAAAATCTTTAAAAAAAAAATCATTTCTCACTCACAAAGCTCTAGACCATAATGTTAACCATGTTCCGCTTCTACTCCTTCTACTCCCCTGGCATCACTCATTACGGAGCTCCTGCCACAGGCACGGGGCCAGCTGCCTTCACGGTACGGTGATACAACAGTAAATGAGCAGCCCAGGTTTGCCCTGGCCAAGAAATCGTCAGCAGCAGCTGTAAACTCTGTGAGGACGGGAGTGAACCACAGTGAACGGCCACACCTGCAAATGGGAAGGACCTAGTTTCTCGCTCCAGACTCTGAAAACACTTAACACACCCTGTCCTAAAACTGAAAAGTGAGGAGGAAGCACTGCCCTTTCCCACCAGCAAAACCACAAGGCAGACTGGATGGGCCTTTGTTGCCTCCCCGGCAGATTAAGCTGAGGATCTTAACCCTGAGCAGCTCCTTTGCTCAGCTGAGGTGGAGCGCGCTCTCCAGCCTACAGCTCAGGTGGGAGTGGGGGGTTTCGTCCCTGAGCGTGGTCCTGGGAACACCAGCGCTGCCTGGGAACGTGATAAAGATGCCCACCCAGCAGCACGCCTGCCGGGTCAAAACCACAGCACAGGCTTAGACCAAGAATAACCTGTTTATGGTGCTCAGAAAATACCCCACTCATCGTCTTCCTTCTCCTGAAACTGTAGAACTCTTCTGCAAATTTGGCAGCTGAGACGGTGAAGTTCTCCAGGGCAAACTTCTCGGGAGGCCGTGCGCTCCGGGTTGGGTTGGTGCGCCGGGTGACCTGTCCCTCGGAGAAAGCCCGCCTCGAGGCCCTCTTCTTCTGCAAGCAAGAAGAGCACAGTCCACTGCAAGGGGAGCTGCCTTGAATAAAAGCCGTCTGGCAACAGATTCCGTCTGTCAGTGCTGGCATCAGGAATTATAAAGGAGTTCTACTTACAGAAGCTGAGTTCGGGGTTCGTACTGGGAAGAAATCTGGCATAGAGTTCAGTTCCGCCAGTAGCTGAGCGAGCTGAGGGTCGGAACAAAACAGAGGACCTCACATCAGTACTGCCACGCCTCATTCATGAACACCTTATTCCCATGTCCCCAGTTTTGCCAACATGAGAAACCTGACTCAAGTAGTTCAAGTACAGTCTCAACAGTTGCTGTGTTTTTGACCTCGTATGTAAAGACTTCTACCTCCAGAGGGAAGATGCTGGATCATCATTCATAGGAATAAAATCTAAACCCATTCTTTATATATAAAGGTCGTCACAGCACATGATGAACGGGCACCTGGAATGAGGTGGCTGGCTGAGGAGGTGGGACTCCTGACGGGGCCCCTGACGAGCAGCGTGACCCCTGGAACAGATCATCGTGCACAGGTCTAAGTCAAGTTTTGTCAGTTTCAAAACAAGAGGTTCAACTTGACTCTTCGGACAGTTACTTAGAGCTCAAAAAAACCTGTTTATTTTTCAATAGAAAAATAACTTGTGAAAATAATCCCATTTTCATAAGAACCTCAGAACACCGAATAACAGGCATTAATATTCCAATCAATTCAGATTTTTAATTTTAGACTTAAACAAATGTACAGGTGTCATTAAAAATTCAAAATTATAGTTATTTTAAAAATGCAGATACAGTGCTAAAAATTTCCCTTAGCTAATCACAAATATGTCTTAGGATAAGCTACACTCAAAAGGAGGCTCTTTATTTTCTTACTAGAAATCTAAGGCTGCATATATACCGTATCATATTATGCTTTTTAAAAAGAAAATATTAGAAATATTCCAAAATACTAAAAGTAACTGAATGGCAGAATTCTAATTCTGTATATACAAAATTATGAAGCCAACAAGTTAGTGACCAAATACACAAAACAATGATTTCCCCTTGTATCATCATTCATTCCAGGGAAGACATGTTAACGCGATTCACAACTGCTCAGTGTAATACCAAGGCCTCCTGCATTCCCTCATCTGAGGGCCTGAAGCCCCAGGGGGTCATCAAAGGACTTCTCGCTGCAAGCTGCTCACCACAGCCCTTACGTGGGCTCCTCCACACCCAGTCCGCATCTGCTCCTCTCTGCTGGGAGCTGCCAGCTGTTCAGCCCTCCCCTCTCCAATACCACCACCTAGTGGAAACTTAACTTTCTAATAGACAGGAAGTAGCAAGAGGTCACCACACCAGGACAAGGAGCTGAAAATCGTCCCGAGGGCTGGCTTTCTATTTCCAAGCCACAGCCAATCCAGTGTCAACTGGCTGGGGGTTCAGGAAGAGAGGAAGGACACCTAATACCCTGGGGACACTTCCTGACGGCAGCCAGGGCTGCTGCGGCTCCCAGGACAGCCCTGGAGCCCCAGAGCCCCAGAGCCCCAGACCGCCCACCGCGGGGCCTTACCATGGCTTTGTTCTCCCTGATGTTCATGGTCCTCTTCAGCAGAGCATCCGAGCCCTCCTGGCCCTCATCCCTGGACTCGTCCTCGGACTCCGAGACCAAATCCTCTCTTTCCTTCCCCTGTCTGCAGCTTCTCTTTCTTCCAAGAATGGCTTTTTTACTGTCCTGTAAGCGTGTGCTAGAAAACGGCGGCTCCGAAGAATTGTCATCTGACTTTTTTGCCAGTTTCTTGGTGGGGAACTGAAAGGCTACTCGAAGACCGATACTGCTCCTCCTGGGTCTGCTTCTTCTAGGTGTAGCCTTTGCTCCTTCGTCGTCGTCCTCTTCCTCACTCACTGAAGATGCCTTACCCGCATCACTCAGGTCTGACTCCACAAGCTAACAAAACCAAAGAGAAGAGCAGAGACCATGTTTCGTGACAGGCCCCCCAGAACATGTCATTTAAAAGCACTCCGTCATTACTGCAGAGAAAAGACGAGAAGCAAGCTCCCCCTTCCTCTTGTGAGCTCCGGCTGAACTCTCAGTGAGGTGCTCTGCTGAGGCATCTGGTGGAGAGCAGGCATTCTCCTGCTGCCCTCTGGCCCGGCCCCAGCCCCCGGCGGACTGCCGCCTTGGGAGCACGGGCTGCAAGCGGGGCGCTCACAAAGGAGGGCTCTTCCACTGCGCAAGAGCGGAGTATTTGGAGGACAGGCCAAAGAAAAGGCTGTGCGTGGTGTAAGCGTTAGCGTCAGGTAATAATGGAGCGCTCGAGGAAGACAAATACTCTTCTGTCCTGAACAGGAGGGACAGGGCTTCTAGAGGGGACAGGAGAGCTGACCTCACCTCAGCCAAGGACAGAGGAGCAGGCAGATGATGAGGTCAGTGGGGCAGCCTTATCCCCAGGACATGACAGGTCCTCCCTGCCAGGGTCGTCCTCTCCCTGTCCTGCAACCCGTGGAGCTGCAGGGAGACATCAAGGCAGACAGCTCTTGGGCTGTTGTGAGGCACCTGTTCTGTCAGCTCAAGAAACTTTCACCCCCAATTATCTGATTCTGCTGGATATGGGTTTCTGGCATTAAAATGGATCTCAGTCTTACACATGAGAACACAGAAGGCAGTGGCAGGTTCACGTTACCCAGGTGCGACATGTGACATCTCAGATGCCAGGGGACTCTTAACAATGGCAGACACAGGCTTGACTATGGAGATCAAGGCCCCTCCTGGGCATCTTCCCTTTATCACATGCAAAGACCCTCTCTCAGGGACTCTGGACAACAGGGCCGCTGTGAGCAGAACAAGGAGCAGCACCACCATGGGCCCAGGTAAAACCCTTTACTGAGGTAAATGACAGCTTCCTCCTCGGTGACTCCCCTATGCCCCAAATTCTAGCTGGACTCAAGTTAAAAATAAGGTAGAGGACAGGCACCTGGCTCGCTCAGTTGGCAGAGCGTGTGACTCGTAATCTCAGGGTGGTGACTTAAAGCCCCACACTGGGCATGGACCCAACTTTAAGAAGGAAAAAAAAAAAAAGCTAAAAAATGTTTTGGGGCACCTGGGTGGCTCAGTCGGTTAAGTGTCCAACTCAATCTCAGCTCAGGTCTTGATCTCCATGTCATAAGTTCAAGAACACTGGGCTGGAGCCTACTTAGAAAATGAATAAATAAGGAAAGCGGGGGGCAACGTGCAGATAGCTTCCAAAACTTGGGATATGTATCAATCCACAGCATGCCAAGGAGAGAAATAAGACCACAGTGTACTGATATATATATATATATATATATTTTTTTTTGGTATCCTGAACTTTCTACATCAGTAGCTTTAGAATCCAAATGGTGGGACTGGAGGAATCCAATGTTAGGAAGACAGTGTTGGGAGAACTTCAGAGGAAATCTCTCTCAGATTGGCTTTATTTATCTACATCATCCTCAAACCCGTACCCCTTTACTAATAAGGACCCTGTAAGGGACTAAAGTAGACAAGGGCAAACTGTAACCAGCAACGGGGACCGAAGGCAAAGCGCACGAGGCCCAGCACCACCGCTGTGGGGGCTTCACATACAGCCGAAAGACCACGAGACACCAGGGGATAACATCCTTCCGTCAGAGAATGTGGTCTCGCCAGTCCTCACTACGGTGGGTGGGAGGTCGGGGAGGGAGACAGTAACACGTGTTGGCTCGCTGCCTGGGGAAACCAAACTTGTAGGTAGACCTGCCCTAAGCTATGAGTTCTAATCAATCAGCAGGTCACAGTTCATACCCCAAATGTATAGACCATGAATAAGGGGGGAAAGAAACCTTTGGAGTAGTTTTCCAGTGCTAGGAACACAGATTCTCTGAATCACCTGAACTCACTTAGCCAAAAATCAGAGGACAAGTCAGTCACTAAGAGTAGACAATACCCATTAGGGTCTGGAAGGATTTTAGTTAAGTGTCTTGCTGGCAAAAAACCAGAGGCTGGCCAGCCAGACCTCCAAAGTAGGTTTGGTACCGGCCAACCAGTACCAAACCTACTTGGTACAGCTTATTTAAACTTCTTTTTTTTTTTTTTTTAAGATTTTATTTATTTATTTGTCAGAGAGAGAGCGAGCGAGAGCGAGCATAGGCAGACAGAGTGGAAGGCAGAGTCAGAGGGAGAAGCAGGCTCCCTGCAGAGCAAGGAGCCCGATGTGGGACTCGATCCCAGGACGCTGGGATCATGACCTGAGCCGAAGGCAGCTGCTTAACCAACTGAGCCACCCAGGCATCCCGCTTATTTAAACTTCTACCCAAGTTCCAAGCCAGCTTGTCAGCCGAGGTTCCTCAGGAGCTTCTGAATGGGAAGAGGTTTAACCTCCATCCTTTATCTTGATACCAAAGAAGGAAACAGTGGGCTGATTTGGAGGGATACATGGGTGTTATTTTTCAGTTAGCAGAAGACCCTCTGATGCCTGGAAAAAACCCAAAGGTTCTTTAAAGGTACCCGGAGAGTCCAATACTAATTGGCAGTACACTGGCCTCAACATGGGGAGTGAAGGAAGAAATCATCAAGTCTCCTAAAGGTCAAGTGCTGAGAGCAGACCTCCCTCAGCAGTCAGACAAAGTCATCTTTATCACTGAAAGAGCATTTCTGCATCCAAACCAAAAATACACAGGGAAAACTCTATGTTTGTACCATAGCTACATTTTGGCCAAATTAACTCCAAACCCAAGAGCATGACTTTACAAACAACAAGAAATGACTTTAAGGAACCTGCTACTCCTAGACAGACGGTCCTCTTTCCAGATAAAAGATGTTCCCGAAAGTCTAAAATAAATCCTTTCAGAAGGACAATAAGGGACACCCGAGACATGTCCCCCCAAACCCCTAAGGTACCAGGAAAAGACAAGTGGATTTCTCGTAGGAGAATAATGGACTGGTGGGCCAGGAATTAGCCTTAGAATAGCCAATTCTATATTTTGTTAACCGGCTTAGAAGATAAACATGTAAGAAAAAGTCATTCATCTACGAAGTGACTGAAAATACAATTCAGAAACAGGACAGAAACTATGACAACCCACACTCTCCCGTGTCGATAATTCTTTTTTTTTTTTTTTTTTTTTTTTAAAGATTTTATTTATATATTTGTAAGAGAGAGAGAGTGAGAGCAAGCACAGACAGACAGAGTGGAAGGCAGAGTCAGAGGGAGAAGCAGGCTCCCTGCGGTGCAAGGAGCCCGATGTGGGACTCGATCCCAGGACGCTGGGATCATGACCTGAGCCGAAGGCAGCTGCTTAACCAACTGAGCCACCCAGGCGTCCCAACGTGTCGATAATTCTTACCATGACTTCTGGGTTACTATTTCCATTCAGGTCGTTCTGCGTAAATCCTTCAAATTCTTCCGTCTCTGAGTCAGTGTCCTCTATAAAAATTCTTCTTAGCTCTTCTGAGAAGTATTTGGAATGGAAACGTACATCTTGCTAAATTAAAAAACACAAATGTCATAAAGAAAGAAGAGAGGTGACAAGGGGGCTAAGCGGAAGTGAAGAACTGTTTAATGGGGAGTTTCTGTTCGAGGGGATGAACACGTTCTGGGTCACGGGGACAGCCGTGCAACCCCGTGCCTGTCCTTGATGCCACCGAGCAGCTCCCTGGCAAGAACCTCAGCACTCGCCCACACTTAAAAAATGGTGAAATGGGAAATTTTATGCTATGTATATTCTACCGCAATAACAGAACACACACCCATAGACACACACATCTTTCTATAGATTAGAGAAACAGAACTGAACAATTTGAAACAACTACACCATTTCCAAGAATCAGCATGGCCACGGGCTCGGCCAGCTGCTTCTGTGGCTGGTGAGTGGCAATGGACTTCAGCTCCTTCCGCCGGGGCTGGCCATCAGGTAGATGTGCTCTCACACAGAACCGAACTCACATGGGAAGGAGTCATGGGGAGCAGCCCTGGCTCCCTGCCATAGGCCGACTCTCCCTCCTAGCAGCTGTCCAGAGCCGGCTCCCCCAAGTCAGGGAGCACAGCCTGCCTCGCTTCCAAGACAGCAAGTTGTTGTGCAGGAAAGGGCCAGAGCCCTTCACACCCCTCCATGCCCCCTGCTGAGAAAGCCACCTCTGCACCCTGACTGCCCAGGGCAAGGGAGGATGGGAACGTCAACCCCCCCCAGCCCCCAGGCGAGCCTGTCCTGCAGGAGGTGGGAGGCCAGCAACCACCGACAGGTAGCAAGTGAGCAGAAAGAAAGATGCTCTAGGATGCTTAAAAAAGAAAGACATTTTCTTGCCATTTGCGACAACATGGATGGAACTAGAGCGTATCATGCTTAGCGAAATAAGTCAAGCGGAGAAAGACAACTATCATATGATCTCCCTGATATGAGGAAGTGGAGATGCAACATGGGGGCTTAAGTGGGTAGGAGAAGAATCAATGGAACAAGATGGGATTGGGAGGGAGACAAACCATAAGGGACTCTTAATCTCACAAAACAAACTGAGGGTTGCTGGGGGGAGGGGGACTGGGAGAAGGGGGGTGGGGTTATGGACATTGGGGAGGGTATGTGCTTTGGTGAGTGCTATGAAGTGTGTAAACCTGGCGATTCACAGACCTGTACCCCTGGGGATAAAAATATATGCTTATAAAAAAAAAAAAAAAAGAATATTCACTTTCCCAAAAAAAAAAAAGACATTTTCAAATGACTTTTTCTGTCTTTTGAACCAGTAAAAGGCAAGGAACGGGGCTCTCTAAATGGCTCTCTTGACAGAAAGGAGGGAACAGACAGACCTGCACTGCGGAAAGGAGACCCCCAGACCGGCCTCCTCCAAGCTGGCAACCAAGGCTGGAGTCAGTGTCCCCAGCTGCCTCTGACGTCTCTTCCTCCTGCACCCGATATAGCAATGACCCCTCCTCGCACCACATTTGGTTGGAGAATCTGTATCTCCCCCACTGCCTCTCCCTGACTTTAATTATATACTTCCTCAAGCTCACATCATCTCTGGAGAAAAATAGATATAATAGATGAGTGGGAAAATTTACAGGGGGATAGAGAAAGAAATGTCTGTATCTAGCATTTTTTTAAGCTTAAATGTCTCCTATGAATTATTATGGGTAATTGGAATGAGTGTGCTTGGAGCTAAATTACTTTGTTTCTTTGTTGATAGCTGTGGTGCAGCTGCTTGGGAAAAAAAAAAAATACAAACATAAAAGGGAAGTTTCTTTAAAGTGAAATTCAAATGATGTTTAAGAAAGACCAAAGTCAACCCTGCTGCATGCTGTGTGTGCAAGTCCGTGTGGCTTCTCTTGGCTGGTTAACATGCATCATGCGTGTATGGGGTCAGGGAGGAGAAGCCACAGGGCCGGGCTGATTCTTAAGGAATACCGGGACATGGCTGGCTGCCACAGAAAGCCACCAGGAAACTGCTACGTGCCGGGGCAGGAAACATCCGGCTCACGGAGCCTGGAGCTGGCCTCTGCAGGCAGCTCTAGGGCAATGGGGTCTCTGTGTCCATTCTGTCATACACCCACTGTCCTTGTCTCGGGCCCAGAGAGAACAAGTAACATCACAGAGGAGCAAGCCCCAGCCTTCCGTCCTCCGGCTTGCTTCACTCACTGAGCTGGCCTCACAGGGAAACTGGTATCCTTGGTGACCAGATCAAACCCAGAAAGAACTCAGCCACAGTCCTAAACCAAGGCCCCTGCTCTTCTCCTCCTCATTCCACAAGCTGTGAAAACTGTTCTGGGGGCACCTGCGTGGCACAGTCAGTTAACCGACTGCCTCTCATCTCGGTCTTAATCTCAGGGTTGTGAGTTCAAGCCCCGCTCTGGGCTCCACGCTAGGCATGGAGCCAACTTAAAAGACAAAACAAACAAAAAACAAAAAAATGATTCTTAATGCGAGTGTGTATAAAGCAAAATATCCACTCCATGGTCTCACTGCAGTCTTGCTCACACAGCTCTCTGCTCTTCAGAATTTGTGACCCTTTCAAGTCAGTAGCAGGCAGTATGGTCTGGCCCGGGTCCCCTGCATCCATCTCCCATGATCAAGAACATAAAGCAAGTAACAGATGAGAAGAGCTGCAGACAGAGCACTTGCACTTTTTATTTTGAAGCTCATGGGACAGGAAGAAACCGACTGGAAAATGATGGTGAGCTGAGCCCGTCAGACCGGCACCCCATCTCAATTCCACCCCGAGGGGGCTCCTTCACCAATGGGCGCTGAACACATGGAACATGAGGAAAGGGACAGCATGCGGAAGCTGTGCAACCCAGGAAAGCTGGGAGGCATCGGTCACGTATGGGGCGCCTCCCCCCGAGGAGGTTAATGGTTTAGTGGGGCAGTGGGACAGAGGTGAGCATCAGTGTGATAAAGGAGACACGAGCAATATGGCACAGAAAGAGGAGAAAAGAAAAAAAGAAGAGAATAGAAAAGAATGAAAAAAAGAAAAGAAAACAGGAAGGAAAAGAAAAGAAAAAAAAGGAAGAAAATCAAGTAAAACTTCAAGCAGCAGCAGCAGCAGCATTGGAACTGCATCAGACTCTAGAAAAATGAGAAGACACATAAGCAGATGAACAGCACAGCCCAGTGCCTACGGCAGGTGGACTGGTGTATGCGGAGGGTGCCCCTGTGGCTTCGGGTCCCCTGCAGCAAAGGGGAGCAGTGAGAGGGACGAGGCTGCCAAGTCATGCTCCCAGATCTCCAACATCCCGACCTGGACACTTCTCAGACATGGGAGCCTAGACACATCACCTCACTGCCCAGAGCTTTAGTTTCATCCCCTGTGAAACAGGGATGACAACACCTCCACTGTCCCCGGGAGGTGCGTGCGTTCAGGGCGAGCTGTATGAAAGCACAAGGTCATGGGCCATCTCAGACACACCGGAGTCCCCATCCACAGCTCCCCACCCCCAGCAGGGGGAGCAGGAAAGGCAGGTCTGACTGCACAGAAGGAACAGTGTCCAGAGCAGCAAAAGCAGCTGCTTTGGCTTTTTTGTTTTAAATTTCCATATTTGAATCTAGTTGACCCAGAGTGTTAATTAGTTCCCAGTGTACAACACAGTGTTCCACCTTCTTTGTACCTTATGCTGTGCTCACTAGTGTAGCTCCCATCTGTCACCACACACCTCTGTTCAGTATCATTGACTAGAGTCCCTGTGTTGTGCCTTTGTGCCTTTTCCGCCCCATGACTTATTCGCTATGTCACTGGAGGCCTGTACCTCCCACTCCCCTTTCCCACCTCGCCCAGCTCCCTACCCCCCTCCCTGCTGGCAGCCAACAGTTTGTCCTCTGAATTTATAGGTCTTATTCTGCTTTTTATTTTTGAGATTCCACAAGAGTGAAATCATATGGTATTTGTCCTCCTCAGTGTGACTTAGTTCACATAGTATAATACCCTCTAGACCCATCCACGTTGCCGCAAATGGCAAAAACCTCATCCTTTTTATGGCTGTATAATATTCCATTGTACACATACTCAGCATCTTCCTTATCCATTCTTCCACTGACAGACACTTAGGTTGCTCCCCTATCTAATCATCAGGAAAACGCTAATCAAAACCACACTGAGATATCACCCCCTGCCTGTCAGAATGGTTAAAATCAAAGAGACAAGAAGTAAGTGTTGAGGACGTGGAGAAAAAGGATTTACTCGTGCAGCACTGACGGGAATGTCAACTGGTGTAGCCACTATGGAAAACAGTACGGAGAGTCCTCAAAAAATTAAAAATAGAGCTACCCTATGATCCAGTAATTTCACTACTGGGTATACCCCCCCCACCCCCCAAAACCCCCAAAACACTACTTTAACAGCCCTGTGTTTATTGCAGCATTATTTACATTATTTACAAGAGCCAAGGTAGGGACGCTGCGTTGTTTCATGATGCCAGGGCGCCACTCTCCCTCACTGCTTCGCCATGCTCGAACAGCTTCTCAATAAGGCAAGGAGCATGACCGGAGCTCAGTTTCGACACGGAGGTAAGGGTTAGGAGGACCAGGGGAACAGAGGAAGGGAGGGGGACGGGAGGGAGATGAGCCGCATGGCAGAAGGGTCGCAGGTGCCTGCAAGGGAGTTGGCAGATGGGAGAGGCGGGGGAGGGGTCATGAATACCAAAGACGGAGATAAAAATGAGGAAGACAAACGGACAACCAGGGAAGGAAAACGGTGAGTTTTCCTGATGGAGACTGGTCGGACTGGCAGTCAGACTATATCCCCATGTGTGGGGCCTGAGAGGGAAGTCAAGCCATCAAGAACGGGCAGGTAATGGCTGAAAGCAGGCGAGTCCCCAGAGCACTAAGAGAAAAAGGTCTGAAGACACAATCTTGAACCACATCCACAAATGGGGACGGGAGACCAAAGAGAGGACGGCGAAGTAGGAAACACGTAAGAAAGAGGAAGAGACCAAGCAGAGAAGCAGCAGGGGGCGAGTGGGTCAAATGAGACAGCACGTCAAGTGCGGAGGACAGAGACAGGGGAGGCCCCTGAACACGGGCAAGACCAGCTCCCACAGAGGCCAGAACACACACAGGCAGCCCGGCCAGCAAGCCGGCACCTCCCTATACAATCAATTGCTTCTCCTCCTGCACCTGCCCAGTCAAGCCAGGTGGGCTTAATTTACAGTCTTTTAAGAGAAGCCAAGGTCAAGGGAGAATGAAGAATTTTGACAGCCACAATGACAGCGAAGAAAAGGCCACCGAAGGCTGGTGATTCTGACTGGCCATGCTCCCGCTGAGGTACAAGAGAAACCTTCAGGAAACTAACTCTCAGAGAAATGTCTCTTGTGTTTGCCAGAGAGCCAGGTAATCCAAGAAAGAGTAACGCCCTCCCTGGCAATTCCAAGAGTGAGGTGCCAAGAGAATCACGCTCCAGGAGCTTAGGGACTGGCTCAGGGTAACTCCGAGGTCCCGCTCCAGACTGTGGTATGGACTGGTGTTGTGCAGGCTCAGCCTCTCCTGTCGGCCGGCCTGGAACTCTATGAGTGCAGCCTCCACACAGGCTGCAACCCTGAGGTTGCAAAGAAAGTGCATCTGATCATGTGAGGCCCCCTTTAAAAAGTGTGTGTGTGTACACATATATATGTCTTGCACAGAAAGGGCTGGAACAGTAAAATGATCTAGGTACTCTCCCTGGTTCTTGAAACATGAAGGCAAAACACATAAAACAAATGCTCGACAGTTAACCACGATCACCAATCTCAGACCAAATTCAAATAAAAGAGTATCAGAACCGAGATCCAGGTTTCCCTCGGACCAGGCCTTCCATGAAAGGAACCATCCGTACCTGTTTCCCTGACTCCAGGGAGTCGAAACTATCACAGCTCTCCTCTGATGAGAGGGTTTCCATGGGAACATCATCTCGGAAACCAACAAACTCTTCATCATCACTGGGGGCGTTAAAGATGTCAGCCACTTCTTTAGGGACCTGTGTCGGATTCAAAAAAGAAGAAGGATCAAACCAGAGGCTGTTATCATCACTTAAATTTTCTAGATAGCAGGAGGAATTAGCATCTCCTAGCTCTATCGATCTGCCCAGTAACCCCGGAGCAGGATGTGTTTCAGCAGATTCCCTGTGGCAACAAAAGCAGGTGGGGTAGGGAAGGACAAGAGTGTTTTCAAACCCCAGAGACGTATCCCGTGCTACAGACAATATCAAGGCCAGACCCAGACAGAATGTCACGGCCAGACCTAACACAAGCCATGTGTCACCTCTTCACAAAAAATAAACAGTCATCGGGTTTTGAGAAACCAACAATCTATTTTTCTCCTACAGCGGATGTCTTTAAATCCTCACCTATGTCAACGTAAGATATTACTAAGCTTTTTTTTTATTTTTTTTTATTTCCACCTGTAGCTCTTTAATTTTTCTGCTCTTCATCATCTGCTGATTCAGACATGGAAATCCATACAGTGAAATAAGTACCTTTTTGCTCCTTGTCTATATTCTCAATCAGTAGTTTCAGAATTCCAAGAGAATATAAACGCTATTATAGGCAAATATGCCAAGAATGTTGTCAGCACACATCATCTAACAACTGTGTATCTGTTCAGAGTTCATTGTCATATGCTGACTACCCACTTGTTCCCAACTCTTTATTTTGAAAAAGTTGGAACCCAGAGTAAGGTGAAGGAATGGTACACACATCTCTATGTTCTTCACAGGAGTCCCCCATATGTCACCACGTTTGTTTTCTTTCAACAAACATTAAGTGGAACCATTGGCAGTTGCTAGTATTTCACAGTTTGTGACCTAGAGAAACAGCCAGTTAGTATGAGCCAACTTAATCCACGTATATTTATCTTTTTTATGTTTTATTTATTTGAGAGAGAGAATGAATGCACACAAGCAAGGGGAAAGGGCAAACGGAAGAGCGAGAAGCCAACTCCCCATGGAGCAGGGAGCCCCACTATTATAACCTGAGCTGAAGGCTGCCGCTTAACCAACTGAGCCACCCAGGCACAACCTGTGTATATTTGAAGTGCAGACATCATACTAATTCACCCTAAAATACTTAAGCACCCTTCTCCTGAGAATAAAAACATTCCCTTACAGAGCCACAAAACTATAATCATACCTAAAAGAATTAACATTAATTCAATAATATCATTTACTACAAGTTTATATTTAGATGTCTGCAACCGTCCCCAAGATGTGAAGATCATGCACTGTATTTTTTTATAACAAATTTGTTGCTTTTCATGACATGACATCATTTGAATAGCCCAAAAAATCATAGCCTTGAATAGCCTTATCAAATATCATACACTCTGAGCTTATCTGATTGATTCCAGATACATTTAAGTAAAATATTTCTGGCAATAATTCTATACAAATGACATGCGATTCTCAATGAAATGCATAAAGAGACACAAAATATTAGATTATCTCCTATTAATTAGTGTTAACGTAATTATGTAATTTTCAAATCAAACCTTACATAGGCAGGACAGTACAAGGAACACACACATGGACCCCGAAGCAGTTTTGTGCCCATGGCTAATCTTTCCCCATCTGTAGCCCTACCCAACTGCCCTCCTCCCAAATTATTTTGAAGCAAATGAAGATACAGTATCATTTCACCCTGTATCACCAGCAAATACACAGTCTGTGTTCACAGTTCTGTTAACTTATATTTTTTAACTCATTTGTATCATGATCTGAATAAGCTCTGTACAACGGTCAATAGCTCTATAAAGTCTTTTCTCATGTGCCCCTTTTTTTCCCCTTTGGCAACTTATGTTTGAAGAAATTGGGTCATCTGTGGAGTTTGCAAAAGTCTGGAAGTTTGTGTTTGGGGTTTGTGTCTGTTTGTTGCAGCTGCAAGATGGTATTTAATAAACTCCTATGTCCCCACAGATTTCCTAGGATTTGGTAGTTGAAGTTACAGGCTCAGTCAGATTCAAGTTCTTTCTGACAAAATGATGACTACTTCATAGGTAGTACCACATTCTTCACTTAGAGAGCACATAATGGGGCGCCTGGGTGGCTCAGTGGGTTAGGCCTCTACCTTCCGCTCAGGTCATGATCTCAGGGCCCTGAGATCAAGCCCTAGAATCAGGCTCTCTGCTCAGCGAGGAGCCTGCTTCCTCCTCTCTCTGCGTACTTGTGATCTCTGTCAAGTAAATAAACAAAATCTTCAAAAAAAAAAAGCAAGCACATAACGTCTGGCTATCTCTGGTTTTTAGTGGGGATGCTCTCTGATCAACACGTTAAGGTGGGATGTGCCCTATTTCTCCTTAGCAAAAATACCTTTTCCTCTGTATTTAGCACGAAGTAAGTGGGGTGATGTTTGACATCCTGTGACTACCCTTCCCCCTGATAACAATTCACTCAGTGGTTTCAGCATCCATTGACAACTCTCACCTGAATCAACTACTACACATGAGAGGTTCCAAAATGGTCATTTTCACATTCTATTCGTTCTTCATGTATTAGCTGGCATTCTTCTAAAATACAATACACACTCTCTCTTGCTATGCCCCTCCCTCTCTCTGCTTCTCTTGCTCCCATGTATTTCATGGTATTTTTTTTTTTAATTCAATGTGCTATATAATCCATTACTGTCACCATTCTTTCTGATGCTTAAATTATCCTAAATTTGGCCAATGGGAGCTCCTTCAAGCCAATTGCTATGTCCTTTTGACATACCTTAACAGTCTTTGCGTAACTCTTTGCTTTCTGGCACAAGTATACCAAGCTAGCCTTATACTTCACCTGCCCCACACCCCGGATCAGCCATTTTCCCAAAATGCACAGGCATTGAGAAATCAGAGGTGAGGACTTGGTACACTCCTTGCTAGTTAAGTATCATTGCTTCTAAGCTCTGACTGAACAGGGTAAAGATACTTTGTATGTCTTAAGTCACACATTCACAGTGACACTTTGAATTCAAATCCAAAATCAGAATTCTTCCTCGCTCCCTCAATCCCAGATTATTTCCCTTCTCCCACAATGAAAGCTCCAACTCTCAGTATTTTGCATACACTTACCCCACTTACCCATTTGCTTTACCTATAAGACACACAAAACAGTTTCAAACTTTACCATCAACACCACTACCAACAATAGCCATCAATGACAATCAAGTTTAATTTTCTTTCATAGTTTTTTTTTTTT